>NC_056522.1:184377483-184490921 GCF_019175285.1 Sceloporus undulatus
TTGGTTCCCACTGGCAGTGGCTTCTCTGGCCTCCCAGTCATACCTCCATGCCTGCTCCATCCTCAGTCCTCTGTCCTCCCGGCCGTCTCTCTCCTTCTGTCCTAGCCTTTCCTCTGCCCCCAGCCTACCAGTATGGCCAGGAGGACAGAGGGAGGCATGGCAGGGAAGACACGGCTGTCGCTTCCTGCACCGATTCTTGAAACTGGTGCAAAGTGGGAACCACTCTGTTTGGTGAACCAGTTTCAGAAATCCGTTCAGGAATCGAATCAAGAGGTAAGTGGGAACTGGGCCTATATCTTCTTACCTAAATATGCAGAAAGGGGGTGGGCGATTCACCAGCTACGCCAATTGGCTGGTGGTGAGCAAAAACGTCTATTTGACTGCACAATGAGTGTGCAGCCAGTGAGTGGGAAGCTGCAAAAAGAGGAAGGATGACTTCCAAGAAATAGTGTGGTTGTATGTAGGCTACATGTCCCCCTGCCATTAGGATACAGGAGAACCCAATCTTATGCAGCAGATCATTTTTCAAGAGCTTCCATTCAATAGTCAGTCAGTCAGTCTGCCTGTCTGTCTGTCTTCCCTTCTTACCTCGCTTCTTTCCCAAGCAATATATTTGCCATCCAGGCAATGCAAGGGTAGGCTCAGCCTTCAGACTAAGCCAAAGAACTGAGTCAACTGATTTCCTGTGTAGTATTCTTTTCAAGAGCTACACAGAGGAACTTAGAAGGAGTTCACCCATATGGGGATCTGTATTGTGGTTTAGTCTTATCTTGACTCTGCCAGTCACTTCAAGACAAGGAAGATTTAAAACGACAACATACACAACAAGAAAGTACTTCTATTGTAGCTATGCACTTCTCAAAGGGCAAATTAAACTGACCAATCAAGGTCAGGATGAATTCTTGCAGGTAGCTATTTAACACCAGATGAATCATGGGGGAAATAAAGGAGAAGAGTCAGCCCATAATATTTAGTAGGGATTTTACAGATTAGAGTCATTTTATCAGTTCTGGGCAAAGCTAATTATGTTCTTTGCTTCGAATCATTGGATAAGAGGAAGGAGTAATGCGTCATAAAGAGGAATTCCTCCATGTTGTGCCACAAATTGTTTGTACCAAAGGAAAAGTAAAATAGTTATTATATAGGGAAGACAATGAGCTACAGAAACTGGGAAACATTTTCCGTCCAAATGTTTCTGAAAGAGAACCAAAGAAGGTGAAACAGAGAGAGGAGGTATTGGACAAGGCCTGCTGACGTTGTACCCTTTTTGGTCCAGATTTGTAATATTTTGCAGGAACTATGATTAATTATTACTGCTAAGCTCTTGCGTTCTCTACTGTCTGTTACAAAGCCCCTTGCAAGAGGGGAGACATTTCTGGTTGGTTTTTAAATACTTGGACAGGTATCTAGAGGAGGCTTTTCCCTGGCCAAAAAAATGTCTGTTCAGTCAAGCCAGGGTGCCCAGTCCCCCCCCCCACTCCATTCCTTTTGCATACTGGGCAGGATTGGGGGAAATTCATAGACATCTGATGCCCTTGAATGTCATGGAGAGAAATTTCTCATGAAGAGAAATGCTCAATTACAGTTGGCCAGCGTAAGAGAGGGAAACACTTCTGAATCTGGTAAATAACTTAGAACCAGAGATGTAAATCTCCATATTCCTTATCTTTGCAATCGATAATAAATAATTTTCTCACTATTCTCCCCACAGAACAAACATATGAAAAAAATTGCATAGTCTTCAAACATTATTAGGTTTTTGGGGTGTCTTTCAAAGAAATGTTTTGCACTGGAATAAAAATGATTTCCCTGTGTAGAAAGCACATATTTCTATGAAATATTCACTGTTCCCTGGACAGAAAACATGTTTCCTGAACAAAAGAAAAGCTGCAGGTATCTTTGCACAAAGGACACCCAACAGGATTTCTCAAGCATCGAAAAACCCTGACTTGATAGGGAAAGTGATTTTTAAAAATATACACAACAGGGACGTAGCCAGGATTTTAGGAAGGGGGGGGGGGGTTCCAGACTAAGTGCCACCATTATAATGGGGCTTGGGTGCGGCAGCACAGCAGCACACACCATTCATTTTTCTAATGGAAGGGGGGGTCCAGACCCCAAGAACACCCCCCTTGGCTACATCCCTGTACACAAGTATTCTTTCCATACCTACTTGCAATATTGTGCCTTTCTCTTTAATTTGGTGGACTGTCAAAAATTTCCAACCCCCAAAGTCTTCCTGGCAACATTTTTACTCAGGAACATTTCAAGAGTTCAATATTGGTGTTCAGTTCCACTTCTGGGGGGATGAAGAAAGAGCAGGGGAGGATTTATTTCCGTCTCCTCCCCTATTCACTCCAACTGTGCCGTGTGTGTGTGCACGCGTGCACGTGCACATGCATGCATGTGCATACACATGTGCATATGCACACACACACACACACACATGCGCATTGCTTTTATTCTCTAGAATCCACATTTAGGATACATGTGCAATTAAATCTTAACTCTGCAAAAGCAATTATTGCAATTCACTGTCCACAGAGAATATTTCAGCATAAATAACTACCTGGAAAGCAGTTATTTCCTCCTGTTCCTTTTCCTTTTGCCTTTCATCCTCCACCACCAAGTACAACTAATGTGTAGCTAAAAGTATCAGTAGTACCAAGTTCCACCATTATTCACCATTTCAACGTACATACAGTATAATTTCAGTTGTGTGAAAGGGCTATAGAGTGAACCATATTTTGGCCACAACCAAGTGTGGGCCAGTGCATCATGCAGCTATGGACGTTTACACACACATGCCCATTTTGTGACTTATGAAGCTGCTGGAAACTGCAATGCACCAGTCCCAAAATCCATGTTAGAAATCCAGCAAGTTAAACAACGCAGGCAGGCAAAAATGGAATGTGCACCCATGAAACATGAATGGAACAGAAATAATCTGCTTCTCCTGGGCTGGAGGGAAGGTATTTTCTGGATACTGGCTTTCTCTGCTACTGTGGGCCTTCTTTTAAAGGCTGGGTTCTGTTCTTTACCCACCTCGGTTTTTGTTTTGTTTATTTATTTAAGGGATATAGATACAGCCTTTCTCCCAACATGGGATTCATTTTCTACCAAAGCCATTTGCTTTCCTGGTCAGAAGTTCCTGCTAGATGGTATTCAGACATTTTCCAAAGACCCTTACCTTCACTGAAGACAAAATCAGAGCTGATGTCAAAGGGCTGGATGCGGACCTCTGACAGCAAGAGAAGTACTGATTTTTGATGCTCACTGGAGGGCAAAGTGATGGTCTGCTGAGCTTGGCATTCATAAGACTTCCCAGCTGGGGTAACCAAAGCTGAAAGATGTCGTGTAGTGACCGTGTGCTTCCCAGCTGCCAAAAGGACAGAAACATCAATGAATGAGTATCACTGAGTACTATTTTTTTACATGTCAGAGTATTTTTCCGTATATTGGAGGAGGAAACCATTCTTATACACACCTAATCAGATGTAAACCCCACTGAGTACAATAGGACTCACTCTCTCGACAGGGTGTCTAAGAATGCACCCTTAATGAATCAACCACCCCTTATTTTACTGAGAAGATACTAAAGGTATTATGTGAGCACTGCAGAGCGCAATCAGCATCAATGCACCAATCCTGATGCTACTGCAGTCAGAAAGAGAGAGAAATGACACCCACAGCCTCCTCCCACACTAGATCTGATGTTCTTCCATGCTTGGAATGCAGTCATTATTGCTAATGGAATGACTGGTAGCCTCTATTGTCTCTGAAGTAGTGAATCTGTTCTGGGTTTTAGCCCAGACTTTAAAAGCACTATCCAACAGCATCCGGGGGGGGTGTTATATGTTTCACATCAGAACCTTGCCCCCTGACCCCCAATATTGTGGTTCTTCACCAATAGGAGGTTTGATGGGGATGGTGGAATACCAAGGGGATTATGCATGCAAAAGAAAGGGGCGGGTGGGATATTGGGACATGGCATCCATGGAAGGGTTGGAGCAATTCATAATGTTTATAATGTTGCCTTTGTACAACAATCAAAGAGAAATATAGAAGTCAAATGAAGTATTTAACCATTGTCTTCAGTCAAATTGGATTGTAGCCAAAATTTTATGGTGAAGCCGAAGGCTTTCATGGCCAGCACCCATAGTATTTGTGGCTTTTTCAGGCTATGTGGCCATGTTCTAGGAGTGTTTATTCCTGACGTTTCACCAGCATCTATGGTCGGCATCTTCAGAGACCCAAAGCATTCTCTGAAGATGCCATCCAGAGATGCTGGAGAAACGTCTGGAATAAACTCTTCTAGAACATGGCCTCATAGCTAGAAAAAATCCACAAAAAACAAAACTTTATTGCTGACCGCATCAATTTAACAGCCATAACAGCCATTCTGTGTCCAGAGGAATTCTGGACACAGAAGCTCATATATTGATAAGATTTGTGTATGGTCAGAAATGCAATCCCTGTTTTTACCATTATTTTATAGCACAACGGTGCTATTGTGGATGTTCACAGCATGCGCATCTCCGTGTATAATTAGTATGTGTCTGAATTCCCACTGGGGTTCTACAGCGCTGTTCAGAGTTCAAAAACTAATGTATTATTATGGCAATTGTGATTATCATGCAAAAAAAAAAAACAAACCCTCACAATATAAATGCAACATCTCCAATACAGAGTGCGAGCAATGCCTTCCTCTCTGTGTTTATCTCTCTAAAAGGAGAGATGTGACATTTTTAGTTTTTCCTCCTGATAAATTATACAGTTGCCAGTTATTCCATACTATTCGAGGATCATTATATTTGTCTCCTACTTGGGGTTGCCAGGTGAAATAAAGGATAGGGCTCCTTTGTCTTTAAAGATAGTTTAAAAGAAGGAATTTCAGGAAATACTGCAGCATTTTAGCCTCAAATGTAGCTAAGGGGGGGGGAATGACAGCATTTCTCTCCAATAGGAATGCTTCCCCCTACAATGTGTCCCCCCCTTTACTTTAAAAAAAAATACTAGCACTACGGTAACATAAAACTTCACTTGAGCACGTAGAAATACAGTTTATGCATCCAAAGAAAGGGGGAGACAAAGTCACCAAGGGAATGCAAGCACAGCAAATGTAAGAGTGAATGATTTCCATTGTTTCACTCTTGGCTATGGCAGAAATTTGGAGACAGGAGGACAATTTCATGGTGGGGGAGAAAGAATTAACATTTGGTGAGGCAAAGCCCTCATCCTTCTCCTTGCCCCACAAGTACATCTTTGGACACATTTTGTAAGGTAGGCTAGGCTGAAAATGAGACCCAAAGCTATTCCATAAATGCTGCGGCTGAAGCACTGTCTAAATCCAGGATTCCCACCAATAAAGCCAACATTTTAGCCAGTGGCCATGCGACAGGGAAGCCCCCATCGCAAAATACAGCAAAGGCGTCTTATAAATCAATATTTGGGGTTGAACATGGTACTGGATGAAACCTATTAAGTTCTGTACAAGTCTTTAATTTAAGAATAATGTTCTCAAAATCTGCACACATGATACTTAATGGTAGTAGTAGCAGTGAGAGCAGCAGCAGCAATAAAACACCTCTGCAGATGTGAAGTCGAAGGCTTTCGTGGCCGGCATCCATAGTTTTTTTGTGGGTTTTTCAGGCTATGTAGCCATGTTCCAGAAAAGTTTATTCCTGACGTTCTGCCAGCGTCGGTGGCTGGCATCTTCAGAGAATGCTGGCACAGAAGAGAGTGAGGTATATTGCCAGATGCTGGCTAAACATCAGGAATAAACTCTTCTAGAAGATGGTCACATAGCCTGAAAACCCCACAAAAAAACTACCTCTGCAAATGTTGTTTTGCAGAGAATAGGAATGGGATCTTAATAAGCAGCTGTGAAAATTCAGAAAGAAAGAAAAGACACTTTGCTGCTTATCATTCTTTCCCACTGGCTAAACTGGCCAGGCTGCTGGGAATTGCAGTTTAACAATATTGGGAGAAGTGTTTGATTCCTACCCCTGGTTTAAGCCTTTGCTAACCTAACACCCTCCAAATGCAATGGATTACAATGCCCATCATGCCTAGCCAGTCTGGCAATTTGTGTTGCAGAAGGCTGGCTAAGCAAAGACCCACTCAAAGATTTTCTCTGGGCTGAATGCAAAGGATTGCATTCTTATAATTCTCATTGGACCTAATGGCAGTTTGGTTCAGGCACAAGACCTAATGGAAAGTCTTTGACTTAACAAGTGAAGATGTTCTCAAAATCTGCACATATGATGCTTAATAGCAGTAGTAGCAGTGAGAGCAGCAGTAGCAGCAGCAAACTAATGTATGGGTAGTAGTCATTGAGCAACTACCATGGCTAAGCTATGATTCCACATACAGGGACAACAAATCCCGCTAAGATGAAATCAAAGTCTTTCCAATCATTCTTAAATGTCATAATTTAATTTTTCCTACATTTATTTTAATACAAAAATTACTTTTCCTAATGCCTTATACAGAGACAGTTAAAATTCAGCCTCAAAGCTTCCAAATGTTAGCAACCACTGACAGAAAATAGTCAGAAATCCTTTTAATTTTTTAAAAATGTGAAGACTTTGTATAACTTTTGTAGGCCTCAGTTCAACCACACACAGAGAGAGACACACAGACACTCACAAAATAACTGAACGCCTCCAAACATCCTGCACTGCAGATATATATTGTAACAGAGATACCAAGAAAATATACATCTAGACTGGGATGATAGTGAGGCAGACAAGAGAATGAAACAGAACCATTTTCATTCTTGTTTCAAGTAATGGCAGCTACTCCATCAAAGTAAAACCATCGCCATCCACTATCATCATTTTAACTATCATTGTTGTCTTCGTTTTAGAGTGTTTGGACCATGATAAGAAATTTTGAGTGTCTTTTTCATAAAGGAAAAATTAAGATTCCTGCATTGCAATTTAAAAATAATAATAATAACAACATCACAGTATCAGCCTCAAAATGCATTTCCAAAAAAATTTGGTAGCCATATTTGAAAGGGCAAAATTGTCACGTAAGATTTAGGAGCCCAAAACTGTGCATTCAAACAAAGCATTTTGCAACCCTGGTGTACAGCTTGCACTTAGATTATCAATGAGGGCTACAAAAGGGTTCCTTCCATCCCCCTCCGAGGATTTGGAAAGTGAAAGTGGAGTTAAATACTATGGAGTTGAATAATAATAAATATTTACCAATGGGGAGCAGTTTTAATTTCAGGGACTGACAGCATCCTATACTAACCCTGTACATGTCAGTGTTTTTAATTGCTATTTAAGTCTTAGAAATGTTGCTCTAGTAGTGAATAGGATCAAATAGCAAATGTGGAAGGGAAATAAATTTCCTTCAGACAAGAAGTCAGTACTTTTGGTCATTTGCTGTTCTGCACATCCTTTTAATACTGCAGGAAGGCCGCTTTCTTGCAGCTTCATTTCATTTTTCAATGGAAAGGCTTCAGACACACTTGCCACCTAATCCCAAACCTGTTTCCTTAGCATTCAAAGATACAGCCATACGTATGTAGAGCGATCTTGTGGCACCTTTGAGACTCACTGGAGCAAAGAAATCGGCAGCTGGAGGTTTCGTAGACTAAAATCTACTTAAATCTTAAATCATGAATACATCCTAGGAAGTAGACTGAAGCCTAGGAAAACTCTTGCTGCCAATTTCTTTCTTTCAGTGAGTCTCAAAGGTGCTCCAAGATCTCTCTGCATAATGTTTCCTTAGGAGTAAGTCCTGCTGAGTCCAACTGCCACTTGCTCTTTGGAAAGCTGACAAGATTTGAGGCTTTTCTTTTTTACAGGAAATGTTGGGAAGGAGGTTTTGCCCTTTCTTTTTGGAGGTTTCCAAGTGACCCCTGGGAAACAAATGGTTTGAAAATCCCAAAGGCTTTTTTTAAAAAAAGCTTGCCCCTCTTACTCCTTGGAGAAGAGCTGAAGGAGGCCGGATCGTGGCACGAAAAGAGCAGAGAGAGAGAGAGAGAGAAAAGCCAAATCCAGGAGGCGACTTTGCCGCAGTCTGGCAAAACGGAAGGAAATGCCTTCTATAAATCTTCCTAAACGGGGCAAAAGGGGGATAGAGACCAAGAGGGATCCCAGAGAGAAGGATCGAGTCTGGGAAGAAGGTTTTTGGAGGAAGGGAAAGCCATCGGAGAAGGAGGAGAAGCAAAGTCGGGTTTAGCCGCAGTGCGCATTTAGCGGATGGAGGAATATGAGCAGGCCTAGGAAGCTGGGTTTAGTGGTTTGAGCCTTAGGCTAGGACTCTGGAGACCAGGGTTTGACTCCCCACTTGGCCATGGAAACCAACTGGGGAATCACACTCTCTCGGCCTGAAGGGTAAAAAGGCAATGGCAAGCCCCCTCTGAGCAAACCTGGCCAAGAAGACCCTGTGATGCCTTCAAAAGAGTTCCCAAATACATGGTTAAAAATTCGATGACGGATAAAACAACATCTCACACAGATCATCCATATCAGCAGACTTGTCATGTTACCTAAAAACCTTCTCACACTTTGTCAACAGAGAAAGTTTACGCAGCCAACTATAAGCTCATCTAGTGATGAATGAGAGAGGCAGCATAGTGTAATGGTTAGAGGATTGCCTCAAAAAACACAATCCATCCCACTACAAATGCACTTGAATCCTGTGACTCAACCCTAACAGAAAGCAAGAAACAGTTTTTTTAAGAGTCTCCCATAAGTCGGGAACCACTTGGAGGCACACAGCAACCATAAGAAGAAGGGGAAGGAGGCAGGTTCGCCTTGGAGGTTGTCGTTGCAAGGGTAGACCCAGGCAAGGCTCTGGGGAGGAACCCCGATCTTCCCCTTCTCTTCATCCAACAAGCATCCATAGGGAGCAGAGTTCCTCCTTTTCCAGGACGTGTCCTACAATTCAGCCTCCTGCTCAGGAGGAAGGTCAAAAGGGAGCAGGACCAAAAAGCCTGCATTTATTGACATTCCTATTAGGAGTGTGTGGAGCTTTGCCCTCCCTTTTTCTGGGATGTCCTCCATGTTGCGGTGCCTTCTCCCCCCCCCCCCCCCCAAACTACAGATCCCAACAGGCAAAGGGCATGCCTAAAGGGCCACTTACGGTTGACGGCGGCCTTGAAGTAAGTGCGCTCGGAGGAATCGTAGGCGAACTGGACCTTGTTCATCTTCCACCAGGACTCCGGGCCTTTGCTGGTGTTCCGACTCTCCTGCAAAGTCCGGGAAAAGGGGGGCCAAGGAAAAGACCAAAATGTTGGATCTGAGCAAGGGAGTTTCCCTTTGCCCTCCCTCCCTTTGGCCAAGAGAGAACCAGGGCTCTAGGCTTGCATCCGCATTGCAGAAACTGCACCCAGTTTGAACCCGCTGTAACTGCCATGGCTCAATGCTATGCGATGCTGGGGTTTGGACTTTTATGACCTACTTGGCTTTCTAAAGTCCTGGAGCCACAAGAAACGACCATGCCCCGAGTCTCGTTGGGGATTCAAGTTTCCCAAGCCTCTTAGGGTCTCTAGCTTTTGAATCATCAGGGCAGCAGAAACGTGTCCATACTGGAGAAATAACCCGGGTTGGCATCGCTTTTAACTGCCCTCTGTGCCCCACAACAAACGCCAGCTCCCAGAATTCCATCGCCTTGAGCCAGAAAGGAGTTCAAGCGGTTCCAAACCGGGTTATTTCTCCAGTGTGGACGCAGCCTTTTTTTGTCTACCAATGTTCCCTAAGGACTGAGGCTGACTCCAAGGCAACACAAATAGCTTTGTGTGAAAACTTCCTAAAGAATCACATAATAATGATGATAATGATAATAATTTATATCCCGCCTCTCCAATTGGATGGAGGTGGCTTACAACATTAAAACAGCATCTAAAATACATTAAAAATACAACAGATTCAGCAGGACCAAATGGGATGTTTTAAAGAGGGAAGACAAAGAGGAGTTTGCATGCAAGGAAAAACCTATCTATCTGTCTGAGGAGGAGAGAGAAGGCAATGGTTTTTGAACCATCCCATAGCACTGAGCCATGAAACTGACAGGGAACCCAGAAAGAAAAGAGACTTTGGTGGCCAAAGATCCCCTTGCCAAGATCTTGCTCATCTTCCCAAGTTTTTTTTCCTCCCCCTTTCTTTCCTTTTCAGAATTTGTTCATATACTGTATTCATTTCTGCACTCAGCCATTCATTCATGGATTCCTTCCTTCCTGCCTGCCTGCCTTCCTTCCTGCCTTTACCTTGAGGAAGAAGAGTCGGAGGGTGTAGGCCTTCTCCATCCAGGAGAGCTGGAGCTCCGACTCGTTGGCGCCGCACTTGCCTCGCTCTTCGGCCCCTCGAGAAAGAGGGATGGAGGCCTGCTCCGAGATCGTCTGCAGGAAAAAAAGGCCCATAGACTCAGGCAGGCCCACCGGAAAAGCATGCAGTCCCCGATCACCCTACATTGTTATTATTTTTCTACTAAGATGATAGCTAGCTAGCTATATGGAGCTAGCTAGCTAGATAGATAGACAGATACTGTAGATATCTCCCCCGTCTCATTATCTATCTAGCTATCTAGCTAGCTAGCTAGCTCCATATATCTATAGATAGATATCTCCATCTCTATTTCTGTATGTGTATACTTTCCCAATGGGCATGAATGCGTGTGTGTGTGTGTGTGTATACATATATACACAACACACAACACAACCATATACATATACACATACACACACATAGCCTTGAACATGTGGGCCTTGAACATATATATATATAGACCTGGGGGAGATATATGTCTGTCTGTCTGTCTGTCTGTCTGTCTGTCTGTCTATCTATCTATCTATCTATCTATCTATCTATCTATCTATTCTCCATATATCTCTATCTCTATCTCTTTGCTTTCCCAAGGGGCATAAATGCTTTTCCAAGGGGCAGGAGGGGAAAATGCGGCGATACATGTGTGTATGCAAACACATGCACACACATATACCCCAACGCATTTGAAACAGAGGCTGGATGGCCATCTGTCGGGGATGCTTTGACTGAGATTTCCTGCATGGCAGGGGGTTGGACTGGATGGTCTCTTCCAACTCTATCATTCTATGAGTCTATGATTCTATGATTCTATGATTTTATCGTGGCGCCCATTGGGAAAGCATTCAATCCCCTATAAGCCTTCATTATTATTTTTTCTACAACATGATACACAGACAGACAGACGCAATAATAATGAAGGCTTATAGGAGATTGAATGCTTTCCCAAAGGGCACGAGGGGGTAATGGAGGATATTGCCTAACAAAAGCTAAAACAGAAACTGAAATGTATGCTTCTCAGTTATGCTCCAAATGGAAGACATTTGGGGATTCCTCTTGGGCAGAAGGTTGAAATGGAGGACATGTCTTAGAAAAGGAGGACCTGTGGTCACCCTTAGAGCCTCCCACCGCCATACAACGCGCCCAGGAGATGGCGATGAGTACCTATGTACTCACACCCTCACTCTACATAGGTACAATGTACTCATATATAGGTACATAGGGAGGGAAGTCAACTTCGGAGCGCTTTTGTTGTGGTTTATCTGCCTCCAAATCCTTTCCGACTTCTGGCAACTCTAATGAAAGGACACTACGACGGGGGTTTCTTGGCAAGATTTCTTCAGAAGAGGTTTGCCATGGCCCTTTCCCCTGAGGCTGAGAGAGTGTGACTTGCCCAAGAGGGCACCCAATGGGTTTCTATGACCGAGTAACAAAGATATGGATTGTGGTCTGGAAAACAACAGCTAGTAGTGATGCTGGTGGTAACATGTGTGTGTGTGTGTGTTCGTATAATGCGGAGAGGCTTAGGTCCAAAACACATTGCATAAATAACCCAGTTTGAGACCGCTTTAAGTGCACTGGCTGAATGCTAGGGAATCCTGGGAACTGTAGTGGCACCAGAGCTCTCTCTGACAGACTCTCACAAAACTACAGAATTCCCTAGCAATGAGCCAGGGCAGGTAAAGTGGTCTCAAACTGGATTATTCCTGCAGTGTGTGTTTTGGACCTTAGTACAACTCCGTTCTCACTCCATCCTCTAACTAGCTGGTGTGGGTCCTTTGCTTGCCCTTAATTTCCCTTGATTCGTGCGAGGGGACTCCGAACCAAAGAAGTGTCACGCTGCCTTAACAACATACAAGAACTAAGTAAGGAGGAACCTGGTCCGGATTTTATTTACACGCAGGCGCCTCGACTGGAAACAAGTAGCCTGTTTCCAGAAATATTGAAACCCCAGGCTTTTAGGAGGAGCTGAAACAGAGGATGGGAGGAAAAGAGAAGAGAAGGGAAGAGAAGGGAAGGGAAGGGGTTCTTACATCCACAAAGTTACTGGCCGACACATCGTAAGGGACGATCAGCTTGGCAGCAAATTCCGCCATGAGGCAAGTCGTGCCATTCTCACGAACAACAAAAATCGCCTTTTCAGGGTCCGGAGAGAGGCCCGAGAGGTTCTCCACTTCTTGCTCTGCCGCGCTGCCGGGAAGAAGTGCATCTGTTGGGAAGAGGAACAAAGAGGGAAGAAGACTTTCTCATATATATATATCTTGAGCTCAATCTGATGATGGACACGTGTGTGTGTGTGTGTGTGTGTGTGCCTTCATGTCGCCTGTCTATGGCGACCCCCTGAATGTCACAGGGTTTTCCCTATATATATAGGAAAAGCCCTGTGACAAAATAAAGGTGATGTGGGCTGTATTTATCGGGAAGAGGCCATGGGAAAGCATCTCTGAGCATCCCTCGCCTAGGAAAGCTCCGTGAAATTCAAGGGATCGCCATAAACCGACAGGTGACATGAAGGCATACACACACACACACACAGAGAGAGAGAGAGAGAGAGATACACACATACACATACACACACGTGTCCATCAGCAGATCCTTCCACCGGGAAGAAGAAGAGTCACTGGTCCAGGTGAAGCAGAAATTTTCTTTTTCCAGCTCAGCTGAACCTTAACACACACACACACACACACACACACACCAATACACAGAGAAGGAGAGGGAGAGAGAGATAGAGCGACACACACACACACACACACATATTGTTTTAGGGTTCAGCTGATGGACGCTTGTGTGTATGCCTTCATGGCGACCCCTTGAATTTCACGGGGCTTTCTTAGGCAAGGGATGCCCAGAGATGCTTTCCCATGGCCTTTCCCGGCAATACAGCCCACAGCACCTTTATTTTTTTTCCCCCTTGGTGGCCCCCCATCCCATTACTAACCGGGTTTGACCCTGCTTGACTTCCCAGATCGGAGGGGGTCTAGTGGCTTTGGGATTAAAAAATTAATAATAATGATCACAGGAGTTAGGTCTGTAAAATCAAAGGGGCTATGTTTGTACACACACACACACACACACACACACACACTGCAAGCTCTACTGGCAAGTCAAAGGGGTTAGTTTTATTGTCAAACACACACACACACACATGGCAGTCTCATTTGCTGCTTATTCTGTTTCCCAAAAGAGCTGTTATAACACGTAATAACGGAGGAGAGACTTACTAGGTGGGGAGAGAAAGTGGGGCTGGGGTTTTTTTGTGGAGAGGAAAGAAACCTGCCTTAGTTGCTGGTGGTTACTGTTATGGTTACTGTACTTTCAAAGTCGATGTCTACTTATGGAGACCCCCTTTGTTCCTCCGTTGAGGAGGCTGAGACAGTGTGACTTGCCCAAGGCCACCCAGGGAGTCGAACCCTACTCTCCAGGGTCCTAGTCCAAGGCTCAAACCACTACCCCTCGCTGCCCCTCGCCCTGGCTGGCAGGGAGCCATTACTCACAGCAAAAAAAGAGCGGCAGAGCCCGGAGCCCCAGGCTGGCTGGCCTCATAGTCTGGTCCCTGCTGAGGTCCAAGGAGGAGTCCTGGAGGGATGGAGGCAAAAGAGGGTGAGGAGTCTTCGTGGAAGCAGGGAGGCAGGAGACAGCTGTCCTTTCCTTCTCAGCAGCTGCGATCTCTTTCCAAGGAGGTTTCCAATGGGGGAGCTGTCCAGGTGCTGAAATTTCGGTCCTTCTCCGGCGGCGGGAGCTGTCCGAGTGCTGAAAACGCTGCGCTGTCCAAGCTCCACTGTTCCTCCAAAGGGCTGCTTCCAACCAGCTCAATTCAAAGGGGGCTGAGCTCCAGAATCCGGGTTAAACCCGTCCCATAAGACCGGTATGATCCCGCCCCAGTCCCCCAAAAGCACACACTGACACAGACAGAGGATCCTTGCTTTCCTGGAATGGAACAGTCTCTTTCTCCAAAAGCTTTCTTCTCTCTCTCATCCTGCCTCCAGAAGACAGCTCTTTGCTTTCCCTAACAAGTGTGTCTTGTGGTGGTTGCTGTTGTAGTTGTAGTTGTTGTTGCTGAGTCTTGCTGCTGCTGCTGTTGTGATTGTGTCTTATGCTTGTTGTTGCTGTTGTAAGTATCGCTTCTCAGCCTTTTGGCTAAGATCAAGTGTAGTTGTTGCTGTTGTGTCTTCTTCTTGTTGTTGTTGTAGATGATGATGATGATTTTTCTTGTTGTTGTTGTTGTTGTTGTTGTTGTGTCTGACTTCAAGCAGTGTCCAACTTCAGGGCTACCCTAAAGCAAAAACTCTATCAGAGGTGTGTGTATGTGTGTGTGTGTGTGTGTCATGGCTGAGGGAGGCTGAGAGAGTGTGACTTGTCCAAGGCCCCCCACTGGTTTGCATGGCCGAGCTGGGAATTGAACCCTGGTCTCCAGAGTTGTAGTCCAGCACTCAAACCAGAGAGGAATTGAAATGTTTGATCCTTGGGAAATGGAGGAGGGCAGCTGGATCCTTCCTTCCCCTCCCCACCCCAGCAAACAGTGAAAGTGCCTCTTCTCTTTGGCTGCGATGGAAATGGGCAGCAGAGCCCAGTGGGTTCAAAGATACTCCCCCCTATAAAAAGGTTGGGCCTTGGAGAGAAGCGTCATGATGGTGGGGAGAGAACAAACTGTTGCTGCAGCTAAAAATCAGTGGGCTTTTTCTTTGTCTCTTGCCATCTTTCCTTGAACCAGGAATCGTAGGGTGCTGAGGCTGATTGCACACCTGGCAATGCAATCTACCTGAAGCAGATATTTCAGCCGAGATGTGGAGGGGGCTGTTTCTAATGCAACCAGCAGAAGTAAAAATACTCCCCCACCTTCTCATGTGCACAGAGGGGGAGAGAGAGAGAGAGAGAGAGAGATGAGGACACACACACACACACACCACTGAGGGAATGATTCCTCCTCCACCTCCTCCTTATTGTTATTGGCTACATGGATAATAACTAGCACTTAATGAATTTACTCTGAGACAGGCATCCTCAAATCTTTTTTTCAGGATTCCAAAATACTGCAGCATATGGGCATCACCTTTTGAACAGTATATTCCTAAACATTTGTCCCAAGGAACTCAATGAGACTTTTCACTGCTGCCTCCCCCCCCTTTTTTTTTGGTATCTCTAATCCAATTATGGTTGATCAGAGCTTTTTTATACACAGTTTCGGGAAGGTATGCATGGAATTACATAATAGCATCCACCCAGTAAGCCATCTTACTTTCAGAATTATTACTTTGGACTGCCCCCATGCCATCGTTTGGTTTGTCACCAGGCCACCAGCAGTTCCTTGACAGAAAATGAAACATGAAGATGAACCACAGAGTGGAAGAGTGCAAATTAACCCTAATATCTTGGTCTGTAGAGTGGCTGCATGAGAAATCAGGGTTTTGTTGGGTTTTTCTTTAGCCCCAGATGATGGAGGGTGGCTGGCAGCTATACTATGAAACATGATTCAGGGCATCCTTATGCCTTTGTTCTCTCATCTTATGGAAAGCCAGTTCTAGGAGTTCCTAGGACACATTTTGTAGACTGTGTCTAAAAATGTTCTTATGACAATTATATTCATTATAGATCATTTGGCACATTAAGCTCTGTTCCTAAGATGTTTATATCATAGTCATATTAATGGATTTTAAACAATTTATTTCAGTACAAGTGGAACTTAAATACTGGGCTGCATCCACACTGCAGAAATAACCCAGTCTGAGACTGCTGTAACTGCCCTAGGGAATTCTGGGAACTGTAGTTGTGTGAGACATTTAGCCTTCTCTGTCAGAGGGCTCTACTGCCACAATAAACTACAATTCCCAGCATACCCTAGCACTGAGCCAGGGCAGTTAAAGTGGTCCCAAACTGGATTATTTCTGCAGTGTGTTTCGGACTTTGGTATTTAAATAGAAAATGTAGCACATGTCACTGTAATCCCCACAGAAACAGTTCTCTGAGGCTGCCACCCTATCTGAGAGTGAGCCCTGTTGGAAACCAGAGCAAATACAGCGGTCTCAGACTGGATTATTTCTGCAGTGTGGATGCAGCCCAGTATTTAAGTTCCATTTGTATTGAAATAAATTGCTTAAAATTCATTCATATGACTATGATATACATGTCTTAGGAACAGTGCTTAATGTGCCAAATGATCTATAATGAGTATAATTGTCATAAGAACATTTTTAGACATAGTCTAAAGTAGATGAGTATGGGATAAGGGCACATGTTTTCAGCCTCACAATGTCAAGGATTGTGTCTCCTGTTATGAGCTTTTAAGAGGTTTTCGATCGTCTGGATCCTATGATGGGGTTTTCTTTGTTTTTTTCTACCTGTCTCACCACTTTCTCAGCCTTATTTGGTGGGAACAAGGGAGAGGGATTTCTCACTGGCTGCTCACAGTCTTTGTGACTCCCTCCCTTGAGGAACCAAAATGTCTCCCTCCTTGCTCTCCTTCTGTCAGCAGCTGCAGACATTCTTGTGCAACCAGGCTTTTGGAAATTGAACGGGGTGAACTTTTAATAATATGCTACACTTTTAAGATATTTTATGGTCTGTATAAACTTTAAATTTTTATACCTTTGATTATTTTTAACCCAACAAATTGTTTAATTGTTTTTAGATAACTTGATATTTAGACTTTTATCAAATGTTTTGTATAGTTTTAAATCTGTATTGTCTTAGATATGCTTTTAGCTACCCTGAGTTCTATTTTTGGGTAGAAGGTGGATATAAATGAATCATCATCATCATCTAGAAGTAACTTTACATAAGAGGATTTGTGAAGTTGAAAGCTTTCACGGCCAGCATCCATAGTTTTTTGTGAGTATTTCAGGCTATGTGGACATGTTCTAGAAAAGTTTATTCTTGATGTTTCACTAGCATCTGTGGTGGCATCTTCAGAGAAATACTGTAGATACCAGAGGCACAGATGCTGGTGAAATGTCAGGAATAAGCTCTTCTAGAACGTGACCACATAGCCCGAAAAACCCACAAAAAAGTATAAGAGGATTTATTTCCCTTTAGATAGAATAGGATTGTACTGTTAAATACAGTTGCCCTGCCATATCCATGGATTCTTTATCCATAGTTTGAAAATATTCATAAAAATATACATTCCAAAAATCAAACTTTGATTTTGCCATTTTATATAACAGACACTGTTTTCCTATGCCACTGTATATAATGGAGAGCATCCACAGATTTTAGTATCCATGGGAGATCCTGGAACCAAACGCCAACTGATACCAAGGGCCCACTGCATCATGTTATACATTAATACACAATATACAGTAATAATATTATAGGGAGCACAACTTTTTATTTTTAAAAAGTTTGAACTCTAAATGACGTTAAATTATATAGAATCTGAAGGCCTAAAATGCATGCCCATATTTGTGAAATCAAAATTATTCTTTTATAGGAAGCAAAACAGCCAGACTTTTGTCTGAGTTAACCTTCTGCAAAGATTGTTCAACCGTTCCGCTACAGACAACCATTCTGCTGGGGCTGCGGTCTATTGCTGCAGTGTACAGCTGCAGAAGAGCAACCCACTCAAATTACATGAATTTTCAGGCTCATTGATCCCTTCCCTAAAAGTGTATTGGAATAGAATTAGTTGCCACAGTAACAAAAGAGGCCAATTAACAATTAATTAATCCATTCTGCAGCTTATAATCAACTCAAATCTTTGAGTGACCTATCTTTTCCTGGCAGTATGGGGAAACTATACATTGAATGAAAAGTGAGACCAGCTTCATCTGACTTTTACGTCTAATTGTCACTCCCAAGTCAACTAGAATATACCAACTGAAGCAATGAGATTTATACCAATATTGGTTTGGCATCCAGAAACTGAACCAATGGGTCTGTTTGAACTGAGATTCAGAAATGGATCTGTGCCACTGGACCCAGTTTCTGAATTATGGTGTTTTGAAATTACTTCAAATAAATCTACAGAAAAGAGCCAAATAGCATCTTGCACTGAATAGGTGCGTTTCTCTGAACTTTTCTTGGTTTTGCTATTAAAATAACTTTAAAGTGTAACTGAAGCTGAGGGAAGAACATTTTTTCTGGCACTAATCCTGCAGGGAGGACTTCCCCACAAATTAAAGTGAGTAACTTAATAGTAACATATTAAACACATGCTTGTAGACCAGAATCAGTGTGGCTTAAGGAAGAAAACAGAATAAATGTCCTAATGATTGCAGTGCGCTTCAATCGGAGGTCCACCTTAATCATTAATGACTGAATGCTTTGGAGAGAGAGGACACAGGAGATTGAGCTGATATGCTTAAAGCCATGCCAATTTGTACATTAAATGGGGCAGAAGGAAATTAAGCATGGAGAACCACATCTGAGCACCACTGGCTTTCGTACATGGGGATGTGGCTAAACAAAATAAGGGCAGCCATTACATTTTCAGACTTTTAGAACAGAATCTGATGATTACAATTCCCTCCATGATGGTGGTGGTGGGAGGACAAAACTAAACAACAACCTAGTAAAAATATAATGCCAAGGAAAATGTAAAATATGGTTTGAACATTCAAATGTTTTCACATACCCTGGCCAAAATCCTACATCGCTTCAATGCAGTGTTAGTATCTCCTGGCAGAGGTACATTATGAACACAAACATAGTGCAACATATGTGTATCAGTGGGCCATTGACCTGGCTGACAACCTACTGTGAAGTTGCAATGTGCAATGAGCAGAGGCATTGTGAAGAAACAATGTGCATTCATACTCATCTCTATGTCATTAAGCTACCCCACATGTAATCGTTCCGCATGTATGGCTTTGGTTATGACACTTTCACCTGGATAAACTGTTTTGCATTTCTGAGAATACTCACTCTCTTTGCATGGTACAATAGTGTTATTATTAACTACCTCCAAGTTAACGTTGTCTTCTGGTGATCTTATGAATGAGAGACCTCCAAATCACCCTATTGTCAACAGCCCTGATTACAAACAAAAAACAGCTTCATTTATATACTGCTTCATATGGAACTAACAGTGTCTAAGCAATTTACAACTGTAAGCTAATTAGGTCTTGCAGATTCAGGAACATGGATTCCTTGACTGAGTCTATTAACCTGCAATGCAGTCCTCCTCTTTCCCCATTGCTGTCTGTCTTACCAAGCATTATAGTCTTTTCCGTGAGTCATGTCTTCTCATGATATTACCAAGGTTTGGGCCAGAGCAAATGTACAGGTAAAAGTGGCTCAATCCTGTGTGTTCTGAAAGTGGGTTGAAACTCCATTGTCCCCAAAGCAGGCTGCACACCCACAGACTGTCTGCACCATGAAGCATAAAGTCATGTTGTGTGGTTATTTCTTTGCCACCTCCCCACCATGCATGCACAACATCACTGTAACACATTGCCTGCAACCTTCAATTACTTCCCTCTTCCCACCCAGATGCCATTCCATTAGACACCCACCCATCTAACTGGCCATACAATCACACATGCAATGCACCACTTGTACAATGCATCTGTACATCAATGTGTCCAGTGATACAATGGCAAAGCAAAATCATGGAGGACCCTCATATATGCCCCCTTCATGCCATGCTCCCCTGTTCATGTATGTTTTAATCCATTGCACTATCGGTGATCATATTTTTGCTTTGCATAGTCTCATACTGCAGGTGTGATGATGTGCATTTTCTGCCTTGAGTTGAAGAATTCCAGCTTCTTTTTCCTCCAGTCTTTCGCTCCAGAGCACAACTTAGTTTCATTTTCCTTCCGATTTCACCTCATGCACCTCCAAAGTAGTTAAAAGCCACTTTATTTGGCCAGTGCAGACTACCCCTAAGGTAGAGTCAGTTTAGTTACATGGCTTTTAGGTAGATTATAGGCCTGATTTGCTCTCTCTCTGTGTTGTGTGCCTTCAAGACCTTTCTGACTTATGGTGATCCTAAGACAAACCTATCATGGGGTTTTCTTGGCAAGATTTGTTCAGAGTAACTTTGCCATTGATTTCCCAAAGCTAAGAGTGTATAACTTGCCCATGACGACCCAGTGGGTTTTATGGCCAAGTTAGTAATTGAACCCTGGCCTCCAGAGTCATAGTTCAACACACAAACCACTATACCATGCTCACTCTCTAGAGTCCATTTATTTGTCTTTCTAGCAGTCCACAGTGTCCTCAGAACTCTTCTCCAGCATTGCATCAGAAATGAGTTGATTCTCCCTTTCAAGTGCTAGTCATTTTTTGATTTCTTGACTGCAGTCTCCATTCTGATTAATGACTGAGCCAAAGTATAGAAAATCTTGAACTATTTCAATATCTTCATCATTTATTTTGAAATTACATAAATTATTTTAAATGAACTTTTCCAAACTTACTTTGAAAAATGTATATTTTGGGGGTATGCATTTATTCACATATAATTCTTTAAAAAGGATGAGGAGGGGGGGAGAAATCAGTTACTTAGTTTCCTACTGAACATGGGAAACTCAAACGTGTCTGTACACTTTCATTATTAGACTTGCAAACCACAAACCGTATACTTTCATAAAGTATTTTAGTTAATGTGAATGTCTATGCCATCCCTTGCTGTGAGGTAATTTAGGATGAAATAAAGACTGGTGCAAAGACACCTACTGGGCTTCAGGTCTAGGAAATAGAGAATTGAAATGGTTTCCTTTAGTCCAGTACTCTAACCACAACATTACATTGACTGGTACATTTTGAATCTATGTGCTAAAACAGACTTGCTTAAACAATGCAGGCAAATGTTTAAGAAGAAGTCTTATCATGGACCTAAATAAAGGTATGAAGATCTCTGGGGTCCTAAATGAAATATTTGTGCTTTCTATGCCTATCTCATAATAAAATAATGATACAACAGTCATGATTAAAGGAAGAGTCAAACCAGCCTCCAGGAACACTTCTGGACTGATGCGGATTCAAACTACAGAGATTCCACTTTTAGGAGGAACTTTTTGACAGCAAAAGCTGTTTGACAGTGGAACACACTCCTTCAGAGAGTGGTGGAGTCTCCTTCTTTGGAGGCCTTTAAACAGAGGCTGGATGGGCATTTGTCAGGAGTGCTTTGATTGTGAGTTCATGCATAGCAGGGGGTTGGACTGGATGACCTTTGTGGTTTCTTCCAACTCTATGATTCTATTGTAACCATAGAAGCAATCAAAGCCATGATTTAGCTATGGCTTGCAACACAAATGAGGGGTGGGAGGATCCCACGATGTGGCAAAAGTTAAAAAAGATACCTTTGTCCACATTGTTTAATTTCTTGAGATTTATTAGAGATATTATTAGTACAAATATTAGAAGTGGAAGCATTAAACAAACCAAGTAGCCAAAACCCAACATTAAGAACAGCATCACAGATATATTCACATTCGAATTCATGAAAGTCGTTACCATTCATTGTGCTACAACCATTTTAGAACTTGGCCCTCTTATCCGTAGTGTTTCAGCACACAATCTTCTTTTTCCTTACTCTATTGTTATTTCAAGCAAATGCTTTAGCATAGATAGTACCATTCCCTGCCTAAATCTAATTCCATCAGAGGAGGAAATAAAACAAGGCAGTTTATGCTGCACTTGGTGCAGAGAATAGAGGTTCTGTCAGCTGTTGATGGATCAGTAGACATTTTCTTTAGGAAAAGCAACACTACGGATGCATGAATTAGAAGCAAGCTCTCAAATGAGTCACCTCAGGAAGTCAGAAGCACTGGGTTGCTGCAGCACATAAGACTTGACAATTGGAAAAATGAGTTAAAGCCTTTAATAATCTCCCACATTGCTGGAAAAAATGTAAACATATGTTTACATGGTATGCAGGTTATATAGAATGAAATCAGGTATGCATTAGTGTGTGTGTAAACACCCTATGGAAAATAGGGGTGGGATGGGGAAACATACTATTAGGGAACTTAACTGGACTGGAAGATCTGTCTTCAAAGGTAGTTTCCTTTCTGTAGGACTCTGCATGCCATGCAAAGCAACGTTTTGATGATCAAATATGAGCTGTTAGGTCAAATGAAAGGCAACCCAACCACATGTACAGTTAAAAGGCTGCTACAGTGTTCTTTTGGGATTGATAACAGGATGGTACTATAGCGCATTTCTCCATGGTACTGTGGCAGAGATCCATTCCCCAAAATAAAGATGAGAAAATATTTTCCATTCTGATTTATTTCGAGATAGATGCAGATGGGGAAAAAAAGCACATCGGTGAACAGCATTATTGATAGAATGACTATCCAGATTTTATAGTTTAGCCTGGAATGAGTTCCTCTATGGCCTGGAAGAGACCTTTTGCTTTTCTTCACATGGAATTTACTCGCAGTTCTTACTATTTTGTAATTCATCCATTCCTTCCTAGACACACCTTCTCTAAGAGCCATGCTTGAAGAATTACTTGTTGGCTTGAACTCCCAGACACTAGGAAGTTCCCACTAGGGGTGCTGGGAGTTGTAGTACAGCTGACAAATCACATCTCCCCTCAAGTTCTGGCTGATAGCAGCAGCAATGACGATAAATGGTTGCATTCACTTGTTCAAAGTGCTTGTATGTGTTTTAGTCTATTTGTAATTGCTTGAACAGCCCTAAAAATATGTCAGTATTACCACTCCCAATATTTTCAAATGGTGTGTGTGTGTTAGGGAGGGGGGTTTGCAGAGGCTGAGACAGAGTGGCTTAAGACAGCGATGGAAATCAAACCAGAGGCTTTCTTTTGGAAAGCACTATGATGCTATGTTTAATAATTAAATTAAGATGGGTTGCAGGCATGTGTTGCTGACCATTCACCACTTCTAAAGTCCTTCTATCTTGCCAAGGCCACAGCAGAAGATGAAGGGGTGGTAATGGTTTAACCTTCCTTTCTTCCTAGTTTTCTTTATTTTCCTCTCCCATTGGATTTCCATAGAAAGGGGAACCATTGCTATCCCAGCCTCAGGGTAGCACAGTTTATATACCTGATTCAGAGATGCATTTGAGGAGCAAGGGTTTTTTTTTAGTTGGGTTATCACTGATTCACTTCTTCACCTCACACAGCCTTTTAGGGCCTTTCCATTCAACAGGTGATGGTAAAATTACACTTTTAGGGATATAGTGCAGGGATGAGGAAAGCACAGACTATGCATCCATTTTTGTGTCCCTCATAGTCCAAATTATTTTTCTTTAAATCTAGCTTTATTCCAAATGCCCTCTAAGATATGGGGGCAATTTCAAATTCACCAGCACCACCGCTGTCAGAAGAGACCCTTTTTCTAGCAGCAAATGACCTAGAAGTTGACTTTCAAGTCACTCCCCATTGTCAAAAAGGCCTTTGTTTAAGAAATGTTTTGAGAGGGACAATTTTTTTTTGGCAAAGTGCACCCCAGGCAGGTTGTTTGGGGGCATTGGGTAGGGATATTTTGGTGAGGTGGAGCCCCCTGAGATACCTTGGGAGGCAATGTGCCCCCCTAGCCCCTGACAATTGCCCACTCCTGATACAGTGAGTATCTTTGGGGTGGATGGTACTGACGGCAGGTTAAGATTACTTTGTAATATTTTTATGTGTACAATAATACATATATTCATGGTGGGCATCCATGGATTTTGTGGGTTTTTGGACTATGTGGCCATGTTCTAGAAGAGTTTATTCCTGATGTTTCACCAGCATCTATGGCTGACGTCTTCAGAGAAAGATGCCAGCCACAGATACTGGCGAAATAACAGGAATAAACCCTTCTAGGACATGGCCACATAGCCCGAAAAGCCCACAAATAACCAATACATATATTCATTAGTGATTTGTCTCACTGTCTTTGATAATTTGTTTGTAATGATTGTGAAATACCTTATATACTATCAGTGAGAGCCTGCGTCATGATTGTATTTATGACTGATGCCTCCCCCCAGGAAAAAAAAAAGGCTATTTTCACAGCCTGGCAGCACTCTAACCAAAGCATTTCTGAGGCACTGGAGATTGGAGCAGTGGGAAATGATGTGTACAGCATGCTCCCACTTGTGGAGTATATTGACAACAGGCAAATGAAGAGACCCCTTAGGGTTCTACTACAGCTGCTTGTCTCAAGGGACCCCACCACCAGGAGGATGTTGGGGATGTCATTTCCCAACACTCTGGTCTCAAGTGTCTCAGAAATGCTTTGCTCAGGGCTCTGTTAGACTGTGAAGGTAAGTGGGCAGTCACTTTCAGTCATTCGTGGCCATAAATATGAATACTGAGTAGTTAGAATAGCACAAGTCCAATTTATATTGCCACTGTTGAACAGGATGCCATTTTTTAAAAAGGGAAGGTCCAGCCCATTGGGCCTAATCTAGCCCACAAATCTTCCCAATCTGGCCCATGATGACCTTATTCCTGGAAACACTCCCTTTCCAAAGTCAGTTTCCCTTTCCTTTTGATCTGAGCAGGCATCTCAAGAAGTGATTTGTTTGGCTAATCTGCACTGCAAAAATAATGCAGTTTGACACTGCTTTAACTGCCTCAATCCTATAGAAGTCTGAGATTTGTAGTTCGTTGTGGTATCAGAGCTGTCTGACATAGTAGGCTAAATATCTCATAAAACTACAAATCCCAGGATTCCAAAACACTAAGCCATGGCAGTTAAAGTGCTGTTACACTGCATTATTTCTGCAGGGCAGATTAGACTCTCGAGGGCCAGTTCAGAAATTTTAGGCAGCTGTTCATCTTTCCTAATCAGAAAATTAAGCAGAAAGGCGTGATGTAGTTGGCAAAGCTTTGTCTGAAGCCTCGCTCAGAATGAACTTCATTAAATGATTTTTGGTTACACTGTTTCAGCCTAGCCAATTTTCCAGGTTACCTAACATGCGCAACATGGAGCTTTAACACCTATGCATGCTGTCCTGAGCTTCTTGACAGAACAGTACAGTAAATGTGGGTGAAAAATAAATACACATAGTCCTGTCTATTTCTATAACATAGGTACTAAATTAATTCTTGGGTCTTTCTCGGTTCTTTGAAAAAGTCATTACAGCGCAGTTGATCCATGGAGGAACACTCAGCTCCTTAACAGCACATTTCCAGAGGGGCAGCCCTCTTAGTTTATGGCAGCAAAACCAACAAAGAGTCTTATCAGTGCCTCAATACTAACACATTTTACATATTAGAGCACAGGCTTCAGTGTCCACTTTGTACAATGCTTGGAATACCTTTTCTGTGCTAGCAAGTATATACACATTTGGGGAGTGGAGTAGTGAGTTGTGCCTCTGCTGCCAGGCAGATGGGTTTCGGAGTTCTTGTTAGTATCAAATATTAACAACTTTCCAATGGTAGAGAAAGGTCTAATTTGTATTATTGACTTGAGAGATTATCACATTCACGCAAGAAGGGGAATCTTGCAGCATTAGTTTTGTTGCTGGGATAGACCTGGGAAGTACAGTGGTGCCTCGGGTTACGAAATTAATTCGTTCCGTGGCACCGTTCGTAACCCGAAAAGCCTTCGTAAGCCGAATTGCCATAGGCGCTAATGGGGAAAAGCCGCGATTCCGTGCGAAAAAGCCGAAAAAAGCACCAAAAGTTTTTTCGTAACCCGAAAAAACATTCGTAACCCGGAACAATGTTTTCCTATGGGATTTTTTCGTATCCCGAAAATTTCGTAACCTGGGTATTTCGTATCCCGAGGTACCACTGTAACTTTCTTATTGCATTCACCCATCACCAGGCAGTATGCAGTCCATATGCAACCTGGACTTCTTCATCTTTTTCTCTTCTTCCTCCTCCTCTTGGTCTATTAAGCAAAGTTATATTACAGTTTTAGCATCCACTTGAACCCTGCATGCTAAAACATTACATGCTCCAAGTGCAGCTTCTTATCTGACCAGACTCGTCTCTGAGAGACCATATGTTGTCAGCTGTAACATTCGGAATAGTTTCTTGTTTGTCCAATAGATTTTGGATCCATGGAAGAAAAGAAAGCCCCCAGTTCTTTCTCTCAGCTGCTGAATGCAGCAGTTGAAACAAAGGTTATGGGTTTCTATTGACTGAAAGCTAGCTGTGATTTACAATGCAATTTCCAAACTTGATGGAGTGGAACTGAAGTCCCCAGGCCTTGTCACACCATGATGATGGGGGAAAGAATGGACTTCTGCACTCACAATGCCCAATTTTAGTACAGGACAAAGGGATTTTTGAGATTCCTAGCAGGTTGTGTCCATAAGTTTGATCTCGCCATTTATGAGCACTGCTGAGCTCTATTATAGTAATGTGGAATGCCAGTGGGTTAACATGGACATCTTTTCTCCAGAGCAGGGGAAGAATGAGGCAAAAAACATCAAGTAGACATGGAAGGAACAAAGGCTACTGAAGTAAAAATTATTTGGATACCAAGTATAGGTCTTCTGTGGAATCTCTCTTGACAGAAGGGGGTATATGGGAAATATCTCAATATCCATGCAAATGAAGATGGTAAGACCTTTGCTACCACCCAATTTTCTTTTCCTTGCATCACCCCATTATCAAGCTTTCTAAATCTTGTTTTATTGTTGTGGAAGGACAGCTATAGGCAGGGTAGAGAGGGAAAGTCTCCTTTAGCCTGTCTGGTTGCACATGCCTACATCTGGATCAAGGCCATTGGCTTTAAACAAAGATGACTAGAGAAAGCTAAAATTTCCAATCTGGATTTAAAGCTAACTTGGGGCCCAAACAGACAGGCCAAAATAAAACTGCTTCGGGTCACTTTGGAGGTATGCTGTTTAAATGATACATGCGTCCTAAGAGGTCGGAAGCCACGCCAAAGCCATGCTCCAGTCCTAAGGACTGTAGTGTAGCTTTGGCACAGTTTCTGGCCTCTTAAGATGCGATCCTATATGGTTTCACCCCAACAGACCTCACAGACTCACTCTTAGTCATTCTACTGTAATTAACGTCTCAAAAGCTACGAGTGAAAGATCATTGTGACAGACATCAGAGATCCCCCTACTAGAAACCTCACAAAACACATGTCTGAACACTCTTGTGAGACCTGTTCCCAATTTACAGAGAACACGCTTCAATTCTGGCTGCATGGACATAAGTTTGTTCTGATCCAGGACTACTCTTAAGAAGTCTTCTGAGATCTTCTTTTGGGCTCACGCACAGTTCTAAGAACAACGGGGACATTTCAGTACTTCTCTAACATTACTGAAATATGGTTGCTTAAAGAAAACCTTTGTTATGGGCTCTCATGCTTAGAAATGGTGTGGCTTAAAATCTGACCATACTTTCATTTTATTTTGAAGATTTTGCATTGAAAGTGAAACAGGAATTAAAAAAAACCATTGAACATACATCCTTAGGGTATGTCTCCCTAATAAAAACACATAATACTAACATGCTGGACAGCATTATACAAGTTCACGGTAGACTTTGTCAATCTGTCACAATTCAGGATAGTATTTTATGAGCTAGAAGCTCAAAGGGGGAAAACAAAGGGAACAATGGCTGATAATTAATGTAGAACTGTGATAAGGCCAGTAGAGATCTTCAGCACATTTTTCTTCTTCTGCTAGGCTTCAAGCAGAACAAAATCAAGTGGTTATTTAAATTCCATAATAAAGGAATCCATGCATTACAAGGGGATGCTTAGAAAAGAATGACTCAAATTACATAATGCAACAGCACTCAAAATGTAATTAATCATCTGTATGGAATAGCATCTAAATTTGGCAGTCATGTAGCACAGTAGTACTTGGTGAAAAGAGGGACAAGGGATCAGATTATGCTGTGAATATCCCACCCGTGATGCTGGTAGTATGAGAATGCTGATAAAAGGAAAACACTGTGTGTTGAAATGGGCTGGATGCAGGAAACAATCTTTAGAAGGGGACAAGAAGAAACTTTCCAACCTCCCTTTCAAAACCAGCCCACCAAGTCCTGCTCTAGAACATGCCTGAGAATCAGGAACCCTGCTGAGTGGGTTGGGCGGAGGGGTTCTGATAGTGGATAATGGTTGATCAAGGGTTATTATTTATTATTATTCTTTATTTATATAGCACTGTAGATTTGCACAGCGCTGTACATAAAACAATAAGTATATAAGAGAAAGCCTGCCTATGGCATACAATCTAAGAGATCTAATGCTAGGGTTAATGCTAGGGAGGGCATGATTTTGGTGAACCTAAATGCAGACTTTGTTTTGTACTATACACTCATCCCTCCATATTTGTGGCTTTGATAGTTGCGGATTTGATTTTTCATGGATTTGATTAATATGTTCTCTCTGGAAATATCTAGGTCCTCCAGTGCAACTCTATCGTCAACTTTAACTAAACATTGCACTGAAAGACCTAGAGATTCCTAGAGAGGTCATTCCACTAGGCATTTGTAGCTCCTCCAGCACAATTCTATGGTTAATATCTGGCAGTTGTTGACCACAGAGTTGTGCTGGAGGACCTAGAGATTCCTAGAGATGTGTCCTCTCAGGCAAAAACATGGTGTTTTTGTTATTTGCATTTTTTCCATATTCACAGGGGTCTTGTGCCCCTAATCCTAGTGAATATGGAGGGACAAGTATCTTTAAGGATGACATTGGGCTAGTCTACAAGTAAGCATATTATGCGATTTGCTGTGGATTTTTGCACATTTGCAACCACATTTAATTGTCTACACTTTCTTGTGCAAATTTGCATCTATTCACCCTCTCGCTGCCAAAAATGCACAGCAATGCCAATCCATGAAAAGTGGATGGATGGCCCCTTTAGATAATACACATCCTTGTAGATACTCTAGTAAATAACCAAATTTTGTTTTTCTGCACTGTCTGAATTTTTAACCCCCCCCCCCGCAAAAAGCCTGAATTCCTCCAAACTGTGTGCAAAGACATCAGATTCTATTTGAATAAAATGTGGAGCATTTTAATAATGTAGACATGCCCATTGATCAGGTTCAGTGAATTTTTCCATTGAAATTACACATAGGCTCAAATCATAGGTGTTACAGGTGTAAGCCAGTAAGAAATAACAGGTTAAAACCATATTCACAGGTAGAATATCATAAGCAGGTGAAGCTGACCAAATAGATATATATTTTTTTAAAGTACATTTGTTGTATGGAGTACAGTCAGCCTTTCATATCCACAGATTTTTTTATTGAGATTCAGGCATCTGCAGCTTGAAAATACTTTTAAAATATATACATTACAAAAGGAAAAACTTTATTTTGTCATTTTATATAAGGGGCGTCATTTTATTATGCCATTGTATTTAATGGGACCTGTGCATCCATGGATTTTGGTATCTATGTGGGGTCCTGTAACCTAACCCCAATGTATAGCAAGGACCCACTGTACTTTGATCAAATTTTTATCACAGGTAGTTTACAATAAGATCAAAGAAGAAAGTGCAAAGGCAGCCTGGCTGTTGAACATAAAGAAAACAATGACCACAGAGAACTTACATACATTAAAGCTAGAGAATAAAGAATTAGAAATAGTAAAAGAGTTCTCATATCTGGGATCAAACATTGATCAGAATGGGGACTGCAGCCAGTCATACTTTGGACACATCATGAGAAGGCATGAATGTTAGAAAATGTTAGGAAAGGTGGAGAGAAGTAGAAAGAGAGGAAGGCCGCATGTGCTAGATGTATGGAGTTTATTAAAGGGACCACAAATATGAGTTTGCAGGAACTGGGCAAAGCAGTAGAGGACAGGGAGGCCCTGGAGAAGTCTCACCCATAGGGTCGCTGTGGGTGGAGATTGACACAAAGGCAGTTAACAAGAACAACAACAAAGTTTACAATAACAGAAATCAAATAATTTCAACCTTAGGGCCAAGTTGTCAATTTGTCTGTTGGTTTGCTTTATTTGGAAATCTGAAGAGTCATCTCTTGGAACTGCTACATAGTCATCTCTTTATTTAATGTCATTTATAGGAATATGTAGAATCAGTTTTGTACAAGCATATACAACAAGGTGATCGGCACTGAATTTTATTGTAGTCAGTTGTTTGATTTGCTCTAAACTACCAGCTTTCTACAGTCTCCTTTACAACTCCAAGTAAAAGGCTGGCATGCATGATTCTGCATTGTTAACTACAGCAGGCCTTGAGAACATGCACATTAATACTGTAGCAAATTGACTGGTTATCTAACAAGACATAAAAAGGGTTATTCCTGATATGAAAGTTTGAAAATCTGCATAAATATATTGTGTAAAATTAAATTAACACATTTTCCTTTTCAACTAGAACTTGTAGTAAGAATGCCCACATATTTCATATACACATTATACATATATATAGTTACTTATGTTTTGTTAATTCATCAAATATTTTGTATAATACATTGACTTTGTATTTATTTGCCAGCAAGAGAATGGCTGTGCGGTCATACAGTATTCAACGAAGTCAAAATTTGTGTTTGTACCACATGCAACTAGAATTTTGTTGAATATCGTTGTCGCTGTTGCTACAGAAATGTGATTTTCTACAATATTGTGATTGCATGTGTATAAATATTTTACATTTTCACAGTTACAAACTCCCTCCCTCCCTCCCCACAACAGCTATTAAACAAATTTTCAGTTACAATGAGCTGTAGTATTTGGAACTGGTAACAAGTGGATCAAAATGAAACATTAAATAGTATGTAAACATTTGCTAAAGTGCCCAAAACACAATTCTTCATTTCTTTCTTTATTTTAACCAGACTAAGTAGATTTGGCACAGGGACAATCTTTTGCCGCTCGGCAACCCTTTCAGCAGCATTATGCAAAATGTCAGTTTTAGTCCAGAGAAACTGATACAGCTCATGCTGACAGTGTTTTCTGAATGATGTAATAACTTGCACAGCTTTTATACCTCATGCTTGCGACTGATTTTACAGGTGATGGTTTCCCGACATTGCATATACTAATTGCATTCTCAGTGCTTCATGTGCCAGCCCAGAAGTAGCCAAAATGGCACTATCCATGCACAAAATGGAGGCATCAGCAGGCCTGAGGGGAACTCAGTCTTTGCAGAAGTACAAAAACATCTTTAGGAAAACAACCACCACCTGGTTGGTGTCAGCCAGTCACAGCACAGAGAATGCTGTGAAGGGGCCTACGGGAGATAAAAGATAGAAAAGTAAGCCTTGCCTCGAGACAGGAAAAGAATTGCAGAGAGATGGAAAACGATGACAGAGAAATGGGGAAAAGTTTTAAGAAAGTGATGCCAGAAAGCCAGGGGGAACAACTGAACAGGGTTTTGAGGAATCTGTGAATGACTAATAGTGCAGGGATGAGTATGTTCTAATTGTTTATTAATAAAAATCTACTTGCTGATTTATTTGTTTTTTTTTTTACAACTGTGTCTGGCTATTTTGATAGGGAGTATGATCATACCACAGTGAATCCACAGAACACATCCACTGGTCCACATAGGGGTCATCTTGAGACCCAAGTACCGGATCCAAGGAGAGTGGAGGGAAGGGCAAGGTGAGTGACAGGAGTCCAAATATTTGGACTGCGGGGTCAGTCTGGAGAGGGGGACTGTCACATCAACCAACAAAATAAAATGGGGGGAACCATCAGGCAAAACAGTGCAATGAAGACTGAGCGTACCCAATAGTAATGAAATACAGAATAATATGTTAGGGAAGGGCAGACAACTGTTTGGAAATATGGAAGGGAATGGAGTGCAGTGGCTGGAATTATGAACAGAAAACACTCCACACTGCAACAATTTGTTACAGGCCCTATTTGTTGCATTTTAAACAAATCTGCAAAGATGTCCTCATGGTAAAAAAAAAAAAAAAACCCTCCAAAAAGACAGGCCAAAGTTGATTTCCTCTTTAAAAGACAGGAATGGATGGTATTAAATTTATTAGAAACTACTAGTGGTGGGGGGTGGGGGTGGGGGGATGAAAAGATCATGTGTCTCTCATCAAAGGCTCCTGTGCCAGGCTGCCCAATGGTTCTGGGAAACCACAGAAAAACTGACTGGCTCTCAAAAGCCAAGGCAAAGTGTAATATAAAATGCCAAATACAAGTTTGGAAGGAACAAGTGCAAACTACTCAAGAACATACAGAATGTTGCTGTGTTAGAATGGGATTGTGCCTGAAATCGGGATAAAGCCAGCCACCTTGTTTTGAAAGGGAAGTGATTTTTTCCCCTAAACTGGGTATGATTTTGAAACAAAATCTCCTCCTCCTCCTCCTCTTCCTCTTCACTGTCTTTTTTAAAACCATGGCAAAAACAAAGCAAAATAAAATACAGTACTTCAAATGTTACAAAAAATATTCTAAGTTCTTTGTCAGTGATTTGCAGCTATGCTGGACACTAAGCAAAAGAGAGACGGCTTTCCAATCCTCAGTGAGTTCGCTTTAAAAATACAAAAATAAAAATAAAAACCAGACATCAATTTGCCTGTTATAGCTTTACACCACTGTTGCTGGCCTGCGGTCCATCTCTGCTTCTAGCTTCACCATCTGCTGCATCTCCTTTGCCTGCAAAACAGGACAATGATAATATTAACACGACTGAAGACGGGGGAGGAAAGGGGGGCGGGGGGGCGGGGAGGACTATACATGTGAGACTACCATTTTAAAAGGAGATTACTGGTTGAAAAGGGCTGTTTTTGCAAGAGGAATAAGTGTACAGACCTCTCCCCAGATTGCAGGGGAAAAGAAGGGAGCTTTTCCTTGTATAATAACTCTACACATGTCCACTGAAGCTGCTGTGCAGGAAAAAAAGTTATTGAATAAATCAGGGACACATTCTTTATTTTCAGCCACACTAACTGAGCAAATAGAAATATTTAATTTGGGAGAAGACACTCTTACTATATTTCTCTCTGGAAATGACTGGATTAGCTGCACCCAGAATCTCAAAACAGATGTTAATGGGGGGAAAAATCATAAGTGAAAGCATGAAAGAATAAGGTATGGATCAGCAAATACAGCGTCTTTTCAAATGATGACCTATACTTTGATTTCAACAATTGGAATGCTCCAAATAAAATTAAGGTATCTACCTTCTCCCTCCAATTGTCTGTAAGTGGTTACAGTATCAGGAACTGTTTGAAGATGGACACATCACTAGAATATGTACTGGGGATTACCTCCACCACATTTTCAAATTAATTTATGTGACCATAATGTCCAGAAATCCAAATATAAAACCAGGTTCATGATGGGAAACATGTCTGGAAGACACATTTGCAGGGGAGATGTGGGAAGACTTATCTTTATATCTGTTCTCCCCTTCAAATCCACTCCAAGGGGATTACCCCTCCCCTCTGCCCCTCACTTAAAGCCTGGGTGGGAAACAGCTGGGAGACTCATTTGCAGAGGAAGGTGAGTGAAGTGTTGATCATTTCCCCTGAATTCTTATGAGGGCCCCCATTGTATAAATGCTTACCCACCAACATTTGCATTACCTTGGCAAATGAAGGCATGGCAATCTGCATTTATGGAATTGGTGGGTAGTTTTGGCCCTAAAAGAAAGCATTATGTTATTTATACCAAAATACAGGAACATCTGTGTACAGTGTGCTATTACATTAGTAAAACTGTACTAAAAATACCTATCTGGCTCCATTCACCTAGGGAGATTGCCAAAAAATTATGAACATGATAATAACTTCCTCCTTTGCTAAACTCTTAAGTGAATTAAGGAATATTTTTTATTCCTGCTTAGAATATCTTTGTGGGCCTGAGACAATATCACTTAAATTATTTCATCTGTCATGAGAGGTTATTGCACTGGCTTTCATTCCTGCTCTAGGCATGGGATGTAAATGCACAGGGACGGATTCTATCACATATCCCCATCCGCAGGCAGTATTCATCCCGTACCTCATCTGGGCTTCTCCCAGACCTTTTAAAGAATGGGATTTTCCGGTTATTTAAAAGGTCTGGAAGAAGTACGGATTGGGTACAGGATGAGTACAGGGGATGGAGCTGTGCGACAGAATCTTTCCTTGTGCGTTTGCATCCCCCGCCTACTGCAGTAATAAAAGCCGGTGCAATAATCTCCTTTCAGTGTTACATTTGTACTTGTGGAGTGCCTTCACATTTCTGAGTTATGATGACCTTAAGGTGAACACATTATCTAGTTCTCTTGGCAAGTTTCTTCAGAAAGGGTTTGACATTGTCATTCTCTGAGGCTGAGAGAGTGTCCAAGGTCATCTAGTGGGTTTATATGGCCAAGCCTCGATTCGAATCCTGGAGTTTATCAGACAAGGGAAATTGGAAATATAATCCAATGGCAATCCGAATGCAATCATGGGGTTTAAAGTAATTGCATGATAGACTACCACACACAATTTTGGGCAATGGGAAGTCAGTTTGAACGCAATCATGGGGTTTCATGTTATTGTGTGAGAGGTGATCAGACGCAGTTTTGGGCAATGGCAAGCTATTTTCAGGCAATGGGAAGTGAGTTCGAACACAATTTGAATTCACATAAATTTGCTAAACTAGCGTATTCACATGAATGTGTTCTGGCCCCACTTTCTTTTCATTCAAAATTAAGAGAAATTCCTCCCGTGTGATAAACTCTCTGGTCTCCAAAGTCATGCTCAAATATTCACACCACTACCACTACCTTTTTAATGTAAACAATACTTTTCATGAGTTTCATTGATAGATGGTGTCCAAACTGGTGTGGTCTATACTGCCAAACAAACTTCTATAACTCATTATCTTTAGCTGTATTATGAACTGAATCCTGTCTCACTTCAAAATTGTTTTCTGGTTCAGATTGTTATACAAGAGTCTGTGCAGACATATGTTGTAGTACCAAAACCAAACAAGATGTTTCAGGTAAAACATGTATGTGCACAGCACATCAATCAACATGTGTCAACATTAGGAGCCAATATGGAAGAGCATTCCAAGAAGGCTCATAAATAGTGAGCTGATTCCAAGTCAGGGGAAGTGGAGCTCATCCATCACTGATTATATCTTCAAGATGTTTCTTAGTGATACATTATTTATTTCAGAAGGAAAGTACACTGAAAGGAAAAGCTTTCTCAGTGTAGATTAATCCTACCTTGAATTTGAGAGACTGCATGACAGGATTTCAAAAGCTGTTTGCACAAAAATAATAATGTCAAACTTGAGTAATACAACATGGAGGCAAACAAAATGAATGAGAGAGATGAGAATGACAATAGATGCAAGAAAAATAAAATTATGCAGGTTCATAACACTTAATGGCTATAGTATTCTTTTATTTGTATTTCTCCCTTTTTTCTGCTAATGACCTTTATTGTAATTGCTATAGAACAATGCTATACACATCTACTCAGAAGCAAGAACTTGGTTTAGTGGGTCTTATTCTCAGATAAGTGGATCACACTGTTAGAAGTTTACAAAGGCAGAGGGAGTTTAATATTTAAAGACAACTCAATAAAGTCAAATTAAAAGAGTGAAAATAAATTTTAAAATGGACATGCTAGCCATAGTTCTCAGTATATGAAACATTATCATAATAATATAAAAGGATCTACTTTCTAATAGGTGATGTCATACTTGCACAGAAATAAAATAGACATATGAAATCTCACCCCTCTTTGGACAAGAAGTGACTAAGATCTAATTAGGAAATAAGGGAAAATATGATTTTCTGCTTCATGAATTAGCCAAAGCGAGACTTGTGTGCTCCCTGTTCTAGTGACACAAAAGGCAGAGACTGAGAGCTCTCCATTATGTCAGAAATCAATGAACCATTGTTCATTGAATCCATGATTAGTTTAACAAGCCATAATGTTCATTTGTTTATAGTATTCTGCTACATCGCGACTGGCCCTAATTTTTCTACAGTAGAAACCTTGTACTTAATTTTTTTGGATGCTCGCCTAATCATCAGTTTTAACCATTAATCCTCCAGATAATTTTTTTTACCAATATGATTGATTTTTATGTAGCCAAGGGTTAATTTTGTTGCTCCTTTTAGTACTGCCTTTGGTTTTGACAATGAAACGTCTCACAAACCACTGGGAGTAAAACTGGGGGAAAATTCAAATTCCTAGACACTCAACAAGACCAGAGCATATTCAAGAGGGCATTCCCCTTTTGGTCCCTGGGAATGTCCTGGAAAATGCTTTTGGAGATGCCGGAATAGGAACATCTCCTAACTCAGCCTGTATTTGGACAGAATTGTTTACAAAGCCTTTCTCATAACAACCACTATCCTTTCTTTAGATTCTATATGCAAATGAAAACTGCATAGCTGGAACTCTTAGTGTAAAGTGGATGCTTGGGATTTACACATGGTCTTGGTGTGCAATGTAGCACCTAGCCATTGTCTCATGCTCACATGACTGAAGCTTCATTCCCCATGGAGACAGAAGAAGCAGGCATAGGTGTGTGACTTGCTAATGTAATTTCCCACACAACAGAAGTATTGTACTGAAGAATTTGTAAATTATTTGTTCCATATTTGACAACTTGCTTAAAATCAGGGGTAGGAATCATGATGCCCTCTAGATGTTGCTGGACTATAACTCTAATCCCTCTTCATAGTTAACTATTCTGGCTAGGGCTGCTGAGTATTGCAGTTAAACATCTGGAGGGCCACATGATGCCCAACTCTTTTTAGGCAAACACATGTTAAAAACTGAGCCAATTTATCCCCAAACTGTGGAACATGAGGCCAGATGTTGTTGGGCTAAATATCTTACCATCCCTGGCCTTTGGTCATGCTGGTTGTGACTACTGTGAACTGAAATTCAATAATACATGTTGAAAGCGCTTCCCAGACACCTTGTTATATAACCAATTGGGGAGAAAGGTCACTCACACATACATGCTTCTTTTATAGCCTACCACATGATTACCTGCTCATTTTGCTTCTCCAGAATTTCTAGATGCTCAAGTTGAACTTTCTTCAGCTGATCCATTTCCTTTGACTGTTTCATTGCCAGCTATAACCAAAACCAGAGATATGTAAATATGAAACACAAAATTATCATAGTAATTGCCTGGGCTTTAAAAACAAACACTTTCCCTGAAATATTGTATCTGGGGGATTCTTCATGCCCTAGAGAGCAAAATGATGGCATCAGACCTCTAAATAATTTGAATATTCAAAAGTTATTCTCTTTTTTCCACAATGAACAGTAAGTAACATCTGCAGTGCACTATGCTGTAAAAGATAACCATTACTGAGTAAGTGAACAGTACCAAGATGTAGGTCTGGCCATATCACTATCCTGTAGATCCTGAACTACAAGAGTGCTGTGTTGAAATGACACTAGTCTGATGGCACACATGTTTTCAGGAAGTGAAGTCGAAGGCTTTCATGGTCAACATCCATAGCTTTGTGGGTTTTTCGGATTATGTGGCCATTTTCTAGAAGAGTTTATTCCTGACATTTCACCTGCATCTGTGGCTGGCATCTTCAGAGAAATCTTCAGGAAAGCTTGAAGAAGGCATGATTTGTGTATATTCGCATACATGCTTCCACACACACAGTCCATTTGGTGTATGTGTATGCATACATGTACACACAGGTTGAAACATTAAATTTAATACATTTGAATTGCTTAAACATGATTTTTCATACCATAACATAGCCAAAGGAAAGGCTAAATTGTAGGTTTTGTGCTCCTCAAAAAGCATCTTCAAAAAATTGTGAATACAGTGGTTGTGAATAGCCACAAAGAAATATGAAACAGACACACTCCTTCCACAGTAAAAAAAAGGGACTCTGAAATCTCAAATAATCCATTTTGCAACAATAATTCTTAAAAATATATCCAATTAATAAGTTAACAGTAGTAACTACCAGAAGTTAAAAGTTATCTATTTGGTTAGTGGGAAAGAACAGAGTGTTTAACTCACAGGAGGAGTAATATCGAAAAACAAGAAGGTATTCACCAGAGAAGACAACCCTTTTTGAAAGCAGATTATAAACGACTGAAAACATAAAAACAGCCAAGGAAAAAAAAATCAAGAGTTCTTACAAAACGTTTTGTAAAATGCTCCAAAAGTGTGTGTGTGTGTGTGTGTGTGTGTGAGAGAGAGAGAGAGAGGGAGAGATTGGATCCAGACTAAGGTTGCAATCCACTCATCTCATAATAACCCCAGTGGACTATATGGAGTTTACCTGCTGAGTAGGCATACTTAGGACTGTACTTAGTTATCACTACAATCAGTGGTATCCAAACAAATAACATCTAAACTTTCACACCAACTTCCACAGAACCAAGCTGAGACAAAATTTGTCTAGATTCTGCACCTCCAATGTAATGCACTGTAAATTAATTTGTCTGTTTTTTGTGGCACAGCTTATTTTAATTTTAAGAGGTGTTTTCCTTTCCATTCTGTTTTTCTTCCTAGTCATACTCTTCAAAGCAATCAGTAAATAAGTGAGATCTTCACAATTGTGTGATTTTTAAAAACAAACAAACAGAGACTCTTTGACAGGTATGATTGCTCAAGAAATGCATTGGCACTGATGATACCTAAGACACTGAACCACTTACCCGCTTTCTCTCCTCCAAAAACTTCTTTGTGTTGCTGCTATTCAGTTCCCTGACGCGCCTAAAAAAAGACATTTCTGACACTGTAGTATATACTTATTTTCAAAACATGAAATATCATCAAAACATTAGGTTAGACTGTAATGATATTGCTAGTCTTATACTTGGTTGTCATGTATACCAGGAAGATGATGGAAAGACTATTCAAAAAAATTGGATCAATGGATGACAATGAAGTTTTCTGAGTGTTGGGAAACCCCAACAAAGAAAATTCATCAGTAACAAGCATTTTTACAGTTAGAGACTTTTCTGTGAAAGAAAACCCACATGACATGATATGATAACTTTGAACAGATATCAGCTTGGGGAGGTTTATCACAAAAAACTATGTGGTTATATGTGTGGGGTTTTTTTTTTGTTTTGTTTTGTTTTTGGTGCAGAATAATTCCAAAATAGACCTCAAAAACTGTGCCACTTTTGATCATAGTATCATCATTTGATGACAGCAGAAAGAAAAACATTAAAATTATTAAGTTTTGCATTGGGGAATAAAGTTTACCAAGATTTGCATTCCTAACCAGAAATGGGCAAAGTGCAGCCCTCCAGAAGTTGCTGATCTTCAACTTCCATGAGTTCTAGTCAGCACAGCCAATAATGAGGAATGCTGGGAACAGATCTCCAGCAACATCTGTAAGGCTACCATTTTCACAGCCCCTGTATATACTTATAAAAATCACAGAGTGCTGGCCCTTGTGCAACAAAAATGGCACCATCCACAGCAAGTTATCAGCAGGCATAGGGTAAGCTCAAAGTTTGCAAATTGTATAAATTTTAAAATGTTAGGAAAACATCACAATCCAGTAGTCACTTATATGGACTACAGTGGTGCCTCGGGTTACGAAATTAATTCGTAACGCGGCCGCTTTCGTAACCCGAAAAGCCTTCGTAAGCCGAATTGCCATAGGCGCTAATGGGGAAAAGCCGCGATTCCGTGCGAAAAAGCCGAAAAAAGCACCAAAAGTTTTTTCGTAACCCGAAAAAACATTCGTAACCCGGAACAATGATTCCCTATGGGATTTTTTCGTATCCTGAAAATTTCGTAACCTGGGTATTTCGTATCCCGAGGTACCACTGTAATTATATTTATTAATTTGCTTGTTTATTTACTTCTATGCCGCCTTTCTCCCAGAAAGAGACCCAAGGTTGGGGGGTGGGTAGAGTGCAGGGAATGGAATGGAGTGCCTTGAATGCTGAACAAGGAGCATGTGATAATGCACATGGAAGTGATAATATATGTTCCATCTGAATTAACTAATGTCTTTGTTACTATAAGCAGTGGAACCATTCTAAAAGTTCCATTTTCTAATCACTTTGTTTTTTAGAGCAGCTGAACCAGTCTTCTTAAGACAGCCAAGAGGTAGCTCCTATGTTTTATGCTGCCCTCAAGGTAGTTTTAGCTGAGACTCAGCTGTCTTGCCAGTTTTTGAAAATTAAGTAGAGTTAGTGGTTAGATTGTTGGATCAGAACTAAGTATAGTCACCTCTCCTTTCTCGCGGACTTGAGATCCATGGTCTTCAATATTCACGGGAGAGGGGGTGACTTTTGTTATTTTCTGTTATTTTCAATGGGGTGCCCCCATGGCATGTGCCCCACGCATACTTGCAAGCATATTATTATTATTATTATTATTATTATTATTATTATTATTAAGCTTTATTTATATAGCACTGTAAATTTACACAGCACTGTACATACAATCTTTTGATTAGACAGTTCTCTGCCCTCAGGCTTACAATCTAAGAAGACAAAACATAAAAGGAGAAGGGAATGGTTGTGGGGAAGGGGATCAGGTTCTGGAGTTCATCTTTCCCTCTGAGGCCTGGACCAAGGCAGATGGACTGGAGGGAAGGCTCTATATCTTAAGGACAAGTCAGATGGCGTTGGGCCTGCCATTTCACTCCCTCCAGGCTGGATGGCTTCACCTTCTCCATCTCTGGATGATGGTGGATGAAGGGGTGGGATCCTCTTTCGGGGAAGGCCTGATGGAGCTTGAATGTTGTTCCGTTCTGGACCTCCCCCCACCCACGAAAACAGAGGGCCAACTGTAGATGTTGTTTCAAATTCCTGCTCAGCCACTGTGTAATCTTGAGCTACAAATTATTTCAACCTAAAATTACCTCACAAGGCAGTTGTGAGGACAAAAGGGGGAAAGAACCGTGACCTAAATCCAATTGTAGGCTCTAATTAGAGTAAACCCACTGAATCAATGGGATTTAAATAACACTTATTCAGCAATTGAATTAATGGATCTTCATTAGACTATCAACTGGATTTAATCCTGTATGCAAACAACTCTGAACTCCTTAAGAAATATGGGATATAAAATCTAGCAACTAACTAATCAAAGAAACTTCATTTGCAGAATTGTTATGAGACTAAACTGCTACTTGAAGCCTCTTGGAAGAATGATCACAATTGAAAAATAATGAAATAAACACAATGATTTGGGTTCGTGGCCTGAAGTAAATTATGGCCCTGAAGGGGTTGCGTGATGCTGTCCCCAAGAGAGCTGGACTGGGGTCATGGAAAATGCATGCCATGCCCCCAAGCCGGCCAGCTTTTGCCCAAAATAGGAGCAGAAAAAGTCTTTTCCTATTTGGGGTGAAAAAAAGCTGCTCCTTCACCTCTAGACTTTTTGCCAGCTCTGGGGTGAGTGGTGTCTGAACACCATGCCCCCAAGTGACCCGGAAACCAGCTGCCATGTAATCGCTGACATAGCTTCTGGGTGACTCAGGGGCATGGCGTGTCTAAACGCTAGACTCCCACTCTGCCCCCAAGCTGGCGCTTACTTCCAGTGTGTTCAGGCTCTGTTTCATTCAGGCTTTCAGAAGATACTCATCTGCAAAACACTAACTTTTCAAAGGGCAATCTCAATAAAAGAGTTAGGGCATCTTGTTGATTTCACCTGTTTACATATCCAGACGAACAACAACAGTAGAAGGAAAAGAGGAGGACTACATCCACACAGAACCACCACTGGAAAGCAACACTTACCTTTCTCTTTCAGCTTTGTTTTTGATAGATTTGTCCTGGCTTATGGCTTTACTGTTTTCCATTGAAATTTTTGCTTGGTTGGCACGCATATCTTTGCTTTCCCTTAAAAACAAATTGCAGGGGAGAAATAAATTATGACGAATTTCAAAATAATGTGTTGGAACATGAATGCCAGCAGTGGACAGGGTCAGAGCCCATTGTGAGCAAAAAACATTTTCCTCTCTCTTTCTGGCACCCTCTTTCTACTCCCCCCTCTCTGTCTGATCTCCAACTGCCTCTTTCACCCATCCTTCCTCAGCAGCCGCCTGTGGTGGGGCAGACTCATTTTGCTACTTCAACTGATTTTTTTCAGAAAACATCTGAACCTCTGCCATCCATACTTCTACACACTGAACTCAGTGGGACTTACTTATGAGTAAACATGCACGGTGCTGCATAGTTCAAATAGTTTATTGGTACATTTTTGTACCTGGACATAAGCAGAACATCCAATTGTTGTGCTCAACTGAACGATAGCTAAATTTACAGCGTTTCTCTCCAGGAAATTGTGTGTCATAGAAATGTGGCATAAGGACAGATCTGCTTGCCTGAAACATTTGGTGGTTACCTTGCTTCTCAGACAGAGGAGGGTTTATCATTTCAAACATAATGAAGCAGATGTGGACACATATACACTGAAATTACTGCGTAAAGATTCAGACAAGAGCCATAATTTCATTCACACTGTGATGATCTTGTTTACTCCCTGAGCGCTACTGCCTTCATTTATCTGACCAATATTTCACTATATGATATAAATCAGTTATCAAAAAGGAAAATCATCTGGATCTACTTGTAGTGTCAGTTGCAGAATGAGTCACTAACATTTTAGATTGTAATCCTATATTTATTGAATTAAGACTAAGCCTTAATCAATAGGTGCATGTGAGTAGACGTGTACAGGACAATATTGTTAGATTGTGCCATTTGAACAATCAATAATTTCAGAATTTAATTCTTTATCCTTCAGAACTGTTTAAAGGAACTTTAAAAAAAATAAAAGGACAATGGAAACAATAAACAACAACAACAAAACCAACACCATATCAAGCTAAAAATAAGTAGCAAGCAGATAAAAACAGAGTAAAATATTCATATATATATGCTAAATTTATTTTTAAAGTTCAGAGCATTCTAAAACCTATGGATAGCTTACAAATAGTCCAATTGAAATTTTTATCATTTAATTGTTTTTTACTGGAGTAGTGTGAAATGAAGTATACATTCTCTATGCGATTGTGAGTGCATGGTCATATGCGTGCAGCAAAGAGATAAATGAGAAGGTGACGTTACAAAAATAATGTCCACTAACTGAAGAATGAGAATATGGATAATGTTGGTGATTAGCTTCTTTAATAAAAGTCAGAGCAGGAATTTTAAACAGAAATTATAATTAGAATATTTGGAACAATATCTTCCACATTACCTAAATCACTAAATGCCAAAAAAAGTATTTAATCTGCCTGTTCATGCATAGTTATATTTTTCACTCTAGTTACAGACATAGAAATGTCTTACAGGCACTTTGCATCCTGGGAATAAATCTATGAAATACAGCATGGAATCTGATGTAACCTATAGAGTACAGCATATATGATATAAGACACAAGACAGAAGGCTAGATGTATTAGAAGGTGTAATGTTGATGTTAACTTTGCCTGTCTGGTTTCATCACCCTCACTAGCTGGGCATTCAGATGGCCATAAAGTGATGAGATCCCAGACAGAATCCAGATTAGGTGACAAGTGGCAAAAAGACTCAGTCCCTTAATAGCTTACCGTACTCTATTCTTATAGTGCTGCTATTCCACTTTAACAGCTCTGTCTGCCTCCTGTTGCATTCTGGGATTTGCAGTTTAGAGAGGGATGAGTAGAATTCTCAGCCAGAGAGTTCTTAGGCTTCACTGAACAACAAACCTCAGAATGCAACAAGAAGCAGCCAGAGCAGTAAAAGTGGAATAACAGCACTATAGGAATGCAGTGGGGTATTCTAGAAATAGGGGTGGAAAACCATGCCTGTTTCATTTGAACAAGGGACCTCTTAGCCGATTAACACCTTAATCACCAACTAAACAAATTTGATGGATTCTTCCATGGCTTTGAGTAAGTAAACAGTGAGGTGGAAAGAAAAACTACAGAAGCAAAGTAACAAGCCTGGATTTCAAGAATGGGTAAATTTTAGCAGAAACCTATAAAATGATAAGATAAATGCAATAAAATAAATAATGCATATATTTTCCTTCACTAATCACCACACTTATGTTCATCTATAGAAAAGTCTGTGTAGGAATTAAAAATAAATAAATTAAGTTTGGTTTGATTAAGGCAGCATCTGCCAAGCCTAATGGCAATGAAAGGCAGCTACCTGGTGCTTGCAATCTGTAAAACCTTTTTAAAATAAAATTCCCATAATGAAAACAGGTCTCCATCGGGTTTTCGCTGATCACCCCAGCTCTGTTCTGCAACGTTCCAGCTTCCCCAAATGAGCTGAAACAACTCACAACCTCCGAGACATCCCCTGTCTGAATAGGACCATTGATACACCCACCTGTCATGGGAAAGCTTTAGTTGCTGGGTCTGCTGTTCATGCGCGTTAATTAGCAGCTTCTTTAGTAACTCACACTGCTGGCTCAAATGTAAATCACGCATTTCTTGCTCTTCAGCACTGTGCGTGTTGATCATCTCTGACCACTCTTTTGTGTGTTGTGCCACAATTTCTTTTACCTTAGGGAAAGGAGAACTGCATCAGTACTTCCATGCTTATCTTTCAAAGGCAGGCTATCAAAAGGCCTAATTTGTAGAAAGCACTGGGAACAACTCCAAACCCCCACAACTAGGCATGCCATGGAATTAATGAGGAAATCACTTAAGAAATAGAAAAAAGTGAAAGGGATGCTTCTGGACACTTACCCTTATGCCTTCTTTGTTGTACAATATATAGTTTAAAATTACTGAAGGCAATCTTCTTGAGTTTACTAAAAATTATGGATACTACCCAATGTTTATTCACTTTGACTCGTGAAAAGAAAGGCACTCAATTTTTCCCTAACTGCAATTCCCAGCTGTTCCTGAGAGTTAATAGATCCTCCAGAACTCTATGGAATGCAATAGGTAGAAGGACTGGTGAAAATAAAGTGCCTCATTTTTGCATGTGGAAGCACTTTTTGCCATCACTTATGACAATCTAAGCATTTAACAACAACCAATTTTACGATTTTCTACAGATTTCAGTGAAAACCCATAACCAACAGAGATTTCTGTCTTATTTATGTGCCCACTATTCACAGGAACAATAAAATTACAGCACAGAATAACTGAAATCTGTGGCTTAGGTTAAGGATGACACTATTGGGGTGGGGAAACATGAGCATTGCCCACATGCAAATAGGAATTTTGCAGTCCCAAATAAAATTTCTCTTCAATTTATGATTTTCTAGCATTGCAGTAACTGGAAATTTCAACTAAGCCTTTAGTAATAAAGTTTAGCCCTCCAAAGGAAAGGGGCAAGCAAGGTACCAAGGGAATGAGAAGGCACAAATATGAGTTCTAGGTATGAACAATGTTCAAAGTCTCATTCTTTGCAACCCTATAAATATGGGGACTGAAGGACAATTTCATCACCACACCCTTGGAGTAGCACTCATAGCTTAGCTTGTTCATACATGGAAGTGACTCTGATAAAATAAATGTTCCTATCAGCAAAAACAGGAAGGACAGATGTCACCTTCTACACTCCTACGTAGGATCTTCCAACCTTCTAAAGCAGCTTCTTGAAGTACATAAGTCGCCAAAGAAGGAAAGATAGATAGATAGATAGATAGATAGATAACATCTCCCCCTTTTCTGTTAGAGAAGTTAGGGATCCAACTCAGTGTACAGAAGCTTGAAACAACAGAGCACTGAGCACTTGCAAATCTCCAGGTCATGAATCCTTCTTAAAAAGGTTGGGAGTTTGTTATCCAGGTCAATGACTGAGTTACATGAAACAACTTTTATCCCAGGTTGATGACTTTAAGCGAAGAAGGAATCTACCCTTGGCACCTGCTGACTTGCACTAGCAAAGAAGCTGGAAGACAGTCGAGGCAGCAGAACATGCAGCTACATTTGGACCCTTCTTGGTTACAAATTTTGGATGCTCTTAATTCAGTTAAGCACTCCAGTATCTGGATGAATCTATGTTCTTTGTTGCTACTTTCCTGTTGTGTAAGCAAACATTATTTCTTACTTCTAGAAACACCATACAAACAAAAGGGAGATGTGAAAAATGGCCAATTCTTCCCTTACCTTAGATTTGTGATCTGATGTTAGTATTTGTATTTTATTCTCTATTTCTTTTTTCACCTCAAGGCAATTATTTCCTCTAAACACAAAAAGCAAAGAAGATATTTCAGTCTAGCACCACATGTTAAAATTCCTAAAATAAATGTTGGAAGAGATGACCCAATAACGGAACATATTTGATAATAGATCCCTTTTTGCACATGAGCTTCCCTTTACATATCTTGACTTACTGATGTCTAACCCTAATGCTGCATAATTCAATAACAATGATTAAATTGTGTAGAGAACGTACAAATAGATCAAGCTTATGAATCTGTATATTTTTCATTTTCTGTTTTGGATAACTGTAATTTATTTTTGTTTTAAGTTTGTGTTTTTATGTAGATAATTAGAACTCAGAACACCATGGGTTCATGTGAGGAGGGGCAGATTATAAATCAAGTAAATAAAATGAATGATTTAATCAATTAAATTTATCCTTGGGACAGTCCCAGGACCTTTTCCATGGATAGCAACAATAACCTCAGGTCTAAATCCAGTACTTACTCCCAACTAGAGTAGACCAACTGTATCCAGAAGAATTTGGTAATCCAACACTTACATAAATTTCCTTAATTCACCAAATGCACTAGGGTACATCTACACTATAGAAATAATACATCTTGACACCACTTACTGCCATGATTCCATACTACCAAAGTTTTTTAAGGCACCAGCACACTTTAGCAAAGAAGGTTGAAGACCTAGTCAAATTACAAATCCTAGGATTCCACAAGATGTACCTACATTACTTAAAGTGGTGTCAAACTGCATTATTGTTACAGTGTAGATGCACCTTATCATCTTTATCTCAGTGAAGACAGAATATGATAGACTTATTATTCTATCAGACTTAGAAAAATCTCCACTTGATGAAATGACATTTGGGATGTCAGGGTGATCTCATGGATACCTCTGAGATTGCAACTTTCTCTGGGGTCTAATTGCCTATACAAGTTGCATCTTGAGTTGGGGACTAACAACCAAAGCAAAGTAGAAGTAGGGAAACTAGGAAAACGAGAAGAGAATTCCTATACACAAAATAGCTTGTACCAAGGGCTGAGGGCCAAAGCCAATATGATGGGGCCAATTATGTTTGTTATCTGCTACAATCTCAGGCAACCTATAGAGCTGTGAGCAATTTCTGCTATCTAGGTCAAAAGGGAGGCATGGCTGAATTGAGCAGAACCCTCTTTTGTCTTGCTTCCCTACATTCTCTCACACTTCAGATATTTCTCCTCCATCTCCATCCCATTACAGTTCTGTAAACGAACTAGGAGTGGGGTGATGCTTGAAAATATGCAGATATGAGGGAATGTTCATCTGTCTATTTATGTTCACAGCAGACTTCCCACCCCATCTCTTACACACTTTCACATGTGGTCAGGTGAACAAAGAAGTTATCTTCTTTCATTAGATCTAGCTTGGCCTTTGTGTAGTAAGTTCCTAAAAATTCCATAGGGATCAGCTTAGCTCTTTTTCTTTCTTTTTTGTGCTAGAGAAATGTGCTGCTTATTAATCTGTGAACCTGAACCCACAAGCATCTGTGAATTGCCACATGAACACACTAACTCACTAGAGATTCTGAGACATGCAGTGGCATTTGTAGTGCACAGCTGAAGTCCCTGTTCAAGTGCACTAAGCATGCAGTCCATCTGTCAGTGGGGAAGAGTTTAATTATATTTTCCCCCAATGGAAATTATGGCGTTTATATATAGACTTGTATTCTGGACAGACGAAGTAATTCTTCATACAACACTTCATTAACTTATGGAATCTGTAACCAAAAAGGGATGATGAGCACTGGCTTGTTGTTACTTTTTTATATAAAGAGAATTATATTTATGGAAGATGAGAGCTCTCACCCATAGCTTTTAGCACAAAGGCTCAATGGGACACTGTAGTGCAGCAGGAGGTGAATAACTGTTGCCTTTATATTTGGTTTGTGGGTCTCTCAGAAGCATCTGGTTGGCCACTGCTAAAAACAGGATGTTGGGCTATGCAGGTGTTTGGTCCAATCCAGCAAGGATCTTATAATTTTATGGGACTGACATACAAGGGAAAGCCCTAGTTGAAAAATGATCATATTGGTCTATACACATCTTCAAACAGGACAGGTGTCCTGCACAAGTGTATTTGCAGATCTTCATCTGTTTTATATTATTTACCTATTTCTTGGAAATTAATGATCTTCAGAAATGGATGCTCTGAGCCGTCTTTATGGTTACAGAAATTATTTGATGGTGAGGGACTTTCTCACCCACTTCACAAGCCACTACTGGATAACATCTTCAAAAGCTATGTGTGTTGGGGTGGACATAAATGAGATCCATTTCCTGTGTCCCCCATGGGTTCATTGCTACACATCTTTTGTGCAGTCTGTATTTAGCTTCTTACCCTTTGAGGAAAGTGAAAGCTGGACACATTAATATCTTGATTGTGGGAAATAGTATAGTTTGATAGCATCTATGACTATTAGGGTTGCCAGAGTGAAAAACTGGATAGGGCTATGCTTCTGCAGAAGTGGGAATTTCAGCAGGTGATGCTTGTTATACAATCAGGTATAACCTCTTCTGCATACCTATTGAAAGTATCCCTCATCTTCATAACAATTAAAGGTATATGAGCCCTTGCCAGTTTCCACTCTGGCAACGCTAATGACTTCAACAGTTTTTCTTGCTGGGAATAGCCACATTTGCCATGCCAAAAAATAAAATTGTATGCAAAGCTTCTGTAATATTTCAGAACACACTTTAATGCAAGGAGAAAATGTCAACATTTTTTATCTTTAGGAAGAGAAGGATAGCATTTTGTATGTCCCAAATATCATTAATAAGTGCAACACTACACTCATTAGAAATTATCCAGGCAAATGTGACTAGGCCAGGGCAGATCAGCATATATAATAGTCTAACGCTTGTACTGACAACACAGCAAATCAGTGAGTCATAAAACAGCATCAGTGAGTCACAAAACAGTATAGCTCTGTTAGGTAACGCCAGCCTCACTCGTGACTGCGAGTCATCATCCCTGATCACAAGCATGATAGTTGAGGCTGATGGGATGTGAAGCTCAATAACAACTTGGTCTCAAAGCTGGGAAAGTCTTGCCTATCATCTGACTCTCTCTAAGCCAAACATTAAGTCTACAAGAAAGTGGCAAGTTTGAGTTTCAAATTTAGCCTTTCTTCCTGAATTTCACTATGGAGGTTTTGGAATTTGTTGCTTACATTTCAAATTAAAAAAAAGATTAGAATCATTTACAAACAACTGCACTAGCTGCTTCTTGAGGAACAACTGGCCATAAAATAAAAAAGTGAATTAATGCAACAGATATATCTTAAAATCACAAACTTGTAAGTCCTTTTTTGTAATAATAATAATAATAATAATAATATCATACCCTTTTTTCTTGATTGCTTTTTCAAGGATTTTCTCATAAGCTAACTTCTCTTTGTCATACTGCGCTACCATTTTGTCAACTTGTGTGCAGTGCAACTTTTGCATGACACTGTGTTCCTGCAACAAAAAAGTAGTATGCCAGGTTACAGTGTGCTCTATGAAACATTTACATGTATGTCACAAGATATGAAGTGTGTATGTGTGTGTGTCTGTGGGGGGGGGGACTTTTAACCTCTGACTCATATGTTTTTTTTAATCTTTGGAAGTGTTTTGATATTCCACAAAGGCCCTTTTACTGAAAGGCACCTGGCCCCCAGGTTTGCATATTCCATTGTAACTTAATCTAAAGAGGTGCAACTAAAACAACTGCACATTCTACCTGTTTTCCACCCCTTCTCTTTCCTTGCCTTCCTGTTCTCCCCTCTGTCTTGCTGTACTAGATACAGTGCTGTTCAATACCGATGACAGTAAATTGGATAAGGACCTTGGAAACCCAAATTCAAATGCCCATTCCAGTCAAGAAATCCAGTGGGTGACACTGGCCCAGTCACTATCAGGCATGGTAATTTTCCAGGGTTGGTGTAGACAATGCTGCATACAGCTATGAGTTTCTTGGAGGAGAAGGAGAACACAAGTGCAAGAGATAGAGAAGTAATACATAGATGGAGCAACCCTAAGCACTGGTGGTGGTGGTGGTGGGGGCTAGGATGGGACAGAAATTTCCCTCCACTGGAGATAGGAGATTCTCCCATAAGGAGCACATTTACACCCCCCCCCCTCCTGATACACCAGTGGAGATGTCTGTAGCCGTAGATTGACCCCCAGTGGTGTTTCTGGTGGTGATAGGCCCTGAATCAGGCTGTTCAGGAGGCAAGGCAGGAGCAGCAAGGCACTGCATTCAAGATATCTTCATTTCCCCTATTCATACTTTAAAAAGTGGTCAGCAAGGTTGATATTGCATTCACCTGAAGTACAACATTTATAGCAGTACCAATACAAAGTTCATTTCTATACCCGTTATTAATGAACTAGCACTTCCTAAGTGGTTTACAACATGTAACGCAATTGCCTCCAACAAGCTGGGTACTCATTTTACCAACCTATGAAAGGATGGAAGGCTTGAGTAGACCTTAAAGTCCTCCTTTAGGATCAAATTTACAATGTTGTGGTTGCAGTGCCAGCATTTACCACTGCATCACCGGGGCTTTTTTATGTGGACTTGTACAGGACTGCAGTGTGAAGAGCAGCTATAAGCATTACACAGGTAAAAAGCAGAGTGTGAATTGTGTTTCCTGTTTTTGTGTGGGTGTTGTAAAGTTCAAAACTCAGCTTAGTTTCCTCTTCTTGAAGTAGAAACTCTTTAATACCCCCCTTTGCCATTTTATTTTGAAGTTTATAGCAACCCCCACCACAAAGACTAACAACTGGGACTGGCAACTAGCCTTCTGTTTGGCTGATGTTACACTTACCCATGCAAAAGGAACCAACTTTAATTAGATAGTAAGTGAGGCACTACTACTGTACTCTATCTGAATAGGTAATTTCCCTTTGATCAAAACTTTTGTTTTCTTTTTGATGATCTGCGACCCTGTTTCTGAAAACTGATGCAAGACACTTCACAGGTAAACCAGTTTTAAAAATTACCATACCTTTACATGTCTCTTCTTCAAAGCATTCAGCTCTTTTTGCTGCTTTTTCAAATGCTTTATATATGCCTGTTCCCGATTAAAACAACAAAACAAATCAGGTCAATGTCTCTTTAAGATACCTAAAATTACAAGAACAGTTTTGCAACAATGGCACCTACATGCAAACATACTGACTTCAAATATATTACAAACTTAATACAACAATTAAAACTTACAAAACAAACATAATACAACAATTAACATCACAAATCAAGCTTGTGGTATGTAACTAACATATTTCCTTTTCTAAAGTGAAGTATGCATATACATACACAGATAGGCAGCACTAACATAGCAGGACTGCATGACTGATGAGAAAGACACAAAGAACCCGTCCTAAGTTCCTTATTTATAAAGGTCCATACAAGCGGGCAGTGGCTACCATAAATTTGTGAATTTATTTTTTCAAAAATGCAAGAACTCTTGTTGATACTAGCAGAACATATCTTGCTGCTTTACAGGTGGTGAGAGAAATTTTCTGGATTCTTGCTCTCATGCACAAAACAAGATAAACATGGATTTACTTCCTTAACTGAGTTTGAGAGAAATACAAGAAGGGGGGGGGGGGAACCACAGGCTTCTTGCTCTTAATCACTCCCTAGCACTATAATGTCTGACATTTTGAAAGGTTCCTTTCATGTTCTAAGTGCAGTGGAATTAAATCTTATTCTAGAAAATATTAAAAAATTATGAAGAGGAGAATCACTTTGGAATTCTCAAAGCATTTAAGTAAAGGTGGGGAACCTCAGATCACAGAAATGAACCTGGCTTTCCTATAGTCTCAAGCTTGATCCTTAGGGATTTCTCAATGGGCCATGGTTCCTTCCCTGTGATATTGCCCATTTAGGAATCCCTCAGCATTTGCATAGGATTTAACTATTCTTCATGGCTGACATGCCTCTTTGAAGACCTTGTGGTTGAAAATCTGAGTTTTAAGCTAAAATACACTTGTATTTTTAATCCTATCCTTTTGCCTTTGACTCCACTTACTACCCAGACACAGGCGCATTACAGACCGCTCAAAATGGGTGGTCTCGCACCGCTGCCGGTTGCAGTGCGGAGGAGCCCCAGCATTCAAACCGCGTGGCTCCTCCCCGCTACAAATAAGAAGCGCCAAAATGGCGCTTCTCTTTGTGGCACAGTTATGATGCCGCGAGGCGCCAATGGCGCACTCACGGCATCATATGCGCCACGCGATGTGTGGATGCAAAGCATCAGCTATGTCAAGATGGCGGCCCCCCGTGTGGAACGGGCGCTGTCATATTGTATGGACTCGGTCCATATTAGGGTTAGGGGTGTCCGGAAGGGACGCCCCTTTCTAACCCTAGTACGGACTCAGTCCGTACTTTATGCCCATCTGTAACGGGCCACAGTCTCTGGGATCTTGCCTGAAACTCAACTTGGCCTCTAGGTGGAAAAGTATTTCTCACCCAAGAGTTAATTTACTCTTGCAATCAACACGATGATAGATGTTTCAGTCAGGTTGTTTCACATTCAAGAAAAATGAAAACCCAGCTGGAAAAAATCTCTCAATAAACAAGAAGTATAGTATAAAGGTAAGCCTACTGGACAATGTTGGCCTATGGTTCCTAAATAAGTCTTTCATAACATTTTAATGTCAATTTATTTATAACGTCCAGCAGATAATTCAATGCATTCTCTTCCCAGGTTTGAGAAAATATATTGCTTTTACATATGTTTACCTTCATTTGCTTCAAGTCCTCTATCTTTATCTGAGGAATAAGGTCTATACCTAAAAAGGAGGAGGAAAAAAGAAGGAAATCAGACACTTTGACACTATTTTAATCCCAGTGATGGTCATTTTAATTGCACTTTTAATGAGTCACCCAGTCCTACTTAGGAGCTATACTAATTCTCATAGACAATGTATACTCATGCTTCAAAATTAAGATCAGTCACAAGCCTAAATCCAAATGCTAGTCCCAACCAGAGAAAACTTACTAAGTTCCATTGATGCAATGGTTCTAATGTAGTTGGGACTAGAAACTGGATTTAGTCCATAGTATTTCTTCTAGGATAAAGAGACATAGTTAAAACAAAAGCTTTCAACTCCTTCAGAGGCACGTTTACCTTTCTTGATTTCCATTCCAGGTCCCACACTAGATGTGGCGTTTGGTCTAAGTTCAGAGCTAGTCTGAGGAGTAACGTTTGTTTTGGGATTATTAGCTTTGCCTTTCTTATCATTCTTTGTTGTGTCATTTGGAACATCAGCTATATCACTCTGTAAAAAAAACAAATCATTTTTAATAGATCATTGATAAATCTGTAATTAAAGGGAATAGAAACTGGATATAGATTTGAACCACAAAGGATTCCAACATCACAGTGCCTGTATTCCAATCCAGGACATGAATATAACCCAGCAATAAGGATGTAAAGAATATTAATGATTTTAATTCTCACTGTTGAAAAAACAGTCAATAGCCATGAGATTTTTCACATTTCAGATGCTTTTGTTATCGTTATTGCAAATAATAATAATAATAATAATAATAATTGTGCAAGAATCATAGCAAGAACTGCTGTAATCTTTCCCAAGAAGGAGCAAATAATAAAGTAAGTGAAGATTTATATCCTTATCCAGAAATCAGTGCAACACAACGACAACTTATGTTGTCAATACTAGGCATGGGAGTAAAATTGCCATAATTTGTTTCCTGGTCCACACATGGATTTCCTAACACTTGCAAAACCCAGCAATTTTTCATTAATTCTGTATTTCTGGAAGCTGGGTCTTAGTATGAAAATACAATTTTCACACACCACCCATTTTAACACAAAAGCTCCATAGGTATTTCTGCACAGAATAACTTCCTGGGATGTGTGAATACTGGGCAAAAATTGTGCAGAAACATTAGCTTTCTCCAGAAGTGGAAGAAAATTATATATAAATGATTCAGCCTCACATGTAAGGAAAAAATATTCAAATAGTTGCATCTCTAATTAATACCATACAAGGACCATATTATCTAAAATTGCACGATCCTACAGTGCACAACCTAATGACTATTTTTAAGAGCAAAATACCTGGCAATATTTTCAGCCAATTTTGAACTGCAAAGACCTTAAATTATTTTTATACTTAAGCTGACAAAGCACAGCCACTACTGGTACCAGTCCACTAATGCCTTCAATAATTCTACTGCCCCTCTCCAAGAAGGTGCTGTCTACGAAACGACGATATCTTACACAACTTTAGGCATGTCTACATGGGCCAATTACACCGGTTTCTCCCTGCCCTCAACACAACCTGTCTACATGGCAAAGGGCCAAAACCCTGATTTAAGTGTGGACTGCCTTCATGAGGAAAGGCACTTCCACACTGAATCTACTCTATCCCAGCTTAAATTGGATTGGGATGGTGGGAAAGAGTGGATTAATATTGCAACTCTCTGAGACAGACCAGGTACTTATTAATGGAACTATAAGATCTTGGCTTAAAAATTAATTGGCCAAGAGTCCACAGATTACTCACACATTACTTAAACCACAGAGGTATTTATATACTGTTGCACCACAGGTTGCTAATACATTTTGCAACTTATCTCCCCAGCTCATAACAACATAATTTATGATAGCATAAACACATAACTAGCCTAAAATTAGTGATGGAGGAATCTATCTGAAGTTAATAAAGAGAAAGTTAGTTAATCTTGTCAGCTCTTCTCATCTTTTAAATCTATTAGAAAAGGGTTTAAGTAAAATAAAATGCAAATCACTTTCTGATCCACAGTTAATTACTACTTACTGTTTCAATCCCCATAGCTCTCATCTGGTCTGCTCTTTTCTCCATGACAGATAAAAATTTCTTTGGATCTGACAAGGCATCCACAATGTCTAAAAGAAATTTAAAGTATGTAGTCAAAATAATTTCCCCCACTTCAGATCCCTTCACAATTGTGTCACATACATTTCCACAAAGAGCCTGTGCTTAATTTTGTCAGAAACTACTTGTCTCTTCATTACAGGCTAATAATTGTGTAAAGTCATCCTCGACTTCAAAAGAGATTAAAAAATATGTGGTGACCCATCTTGGGCTCTGACTAGGATGTGCCAATTCCAGAAAGGAGGGCAGTAGGAAAAGAAATATACAGCATTTCGCTGTTCCTTCGATTCTGCCCAGCTTGGACAAATCCCTGTTTCCAGACTGATTCAAGGCTGGTATGGAAAGCCAGAAGCACCCTCTGCCCATGTGAAGTCAGCTAACAAGTTAGCAAAGTATTTTATCTGTATAGGAGGTCAGTTCTCAATGTTGGGGAATGCCCTTCTTATCCTTCCCCATCGTTGTCAGAAAATTATGTGCATCACTGGAACTTTCTTGGATGTTTTCCTGAAGTGACTCTGACAACTAATTTGTTTCTTTTAAACGAAGAAAAGAAATTCTTTATTTAATAACTTTTTCAACAGTAGTGGTTGCTGTTGGGGAGAATCTCAGTGAAAATACCAGATGTACATGCATATATATTTCTCTTTTCGAATTGCATCCCAAATACAGTATAAATATTATGGAAACCTCTTACCTCCTTAAAAAAGCACACAATAGCAAAGACTAATTTACATTTGGGAATTTATTTATTTATGGTGACTTCACAGTGGCTAACTTCATTCCTTTTGTGGTGTTATATTCTCACTGTGTTTATTTTTTGTTTTGTTTTTTTGCAGTGCAATGTCTTGTTGCATTTGGATTTCTAAAAAAAATTCTCAGCAAGATGGAAGGTAATACGAAAAGAGGAACAGAGCACTATAAGTGGATAGATTCCATTAAGAAAGGAAGCCATAGCACTTGAGTTTGTAAGATGTAATCAGGGCAGTTGATGATGGGGTTCTTGGAAGTCACTCATTCAAAGGGTCACCATAAGTCAAAATCAATTTGACAACAAATAACAATAAATATCCTCAATGAATGGTGGACAAAGAATCTCACATAGTTCAAGTGGTGACTTTTATTTTTGCTGCCTTTTATTTTTGCCTGAGCTTTCATGGATATAATCCCACTTCTTTGGATGCAGTACAGAGTGATAATAAGTTTATTCCTGCACATTTATCCAAAGAATGCATTCAAAGAAGTGGATTATATCCATGAAAACTCAGGCAAAAATAAAAATTAGTTAGCCTTAAAGGTGCTACTGAATTGGGTTTTCTTTTTCCCTCCCTCCTTTCTTCCTTTTAGTTATGGGATTGTTTACATTTGACTCTGGAGTATTCTGACCCTTGAACTCCACCCAAAATCCTCCTTATCTGCTGCAGGTTTTTGGCAAATGACAGATGGCTGCCGACCCATGTAGTCCCTGTGAGCTGGCCATATCTGTTTACGTGCACAGGAGATGCTGAGGTCAAAATGAGGCATCCAGCCTTGTTCTGACCACAGAGCAACTGATACCAGCACAGCGATTCAGCAAGGATGGTTTCAGGGACTGCGAAGGAAGGCAGCTGCCCATCATTTTCCCCGCTCTGGGTTTTCTTTAAATCTCGGGGCAAAGGATAAGTTGGGAAAAGGGGTGAAAACCCTGAATTGGGATCAGATCAGACTCAGGATTTTGGGGCTGCATAGTGTAAACAGCATTCATCCAGCCTGGGGAAAATTCAGGTCAGTAATGCACAAAAGCCCCAGTGTGTGTGTTCACAGGTCTTGGAACTGCAACTGTACCTTTCAAGGCTCTGTTCTGGGCCTACTCTTCTACTTAGCTTGTTACAATACCTTCTGGTCTTTTCAATAGCAAGATAGCAGAAATGGACAATATCTCTTTCACCCATCCACTAATTAGGCTATTTCTATAAGATTGCTCTGACTTCTGTTACATCAAACTGATCACAGCCTCCTGGCAAAAGATGCAACCATTTACACTGCAGACCTTGAGAAGGAGTGAACTATGGACTATTTAGGGTTATTGGTGGATGGAAATACTCTGAATGGCCTCTACCCTTCTTCCCACTTCTGCACTCAGTTTCTTTTATTTACGTTAGTGGAAAGATATTATATGATTCCATAATTACCCTATCAGACCTCACATTCACATTTATATTCTTGAATCCTAGGTCACTTGCACTTACCATATATACCTGACTATAAATTGACTTTATGTATAAGTCTAGGGATGTTTTTGGGACCAAAATTCTGGGTTTTAATATGACCCATAGATAAGTCAAGGGTAAAACATAGGGGCATCTAACAAATGATGTAAAGGAAGAAGCAAAGGAAAACAATGCCAAAGAATTTACAAAATTCCAGCAGGCATAATTGTTTGTGCTCACACTAAAGGCTGGATGAAAGTGACAATAAAGTGGGTCAGTGGTTCCAGCACAGATTATATTCTTGCCTTTCATCAGGGGATGGTTCTTTTTAAATAAGAGTTAAAGTACAATAATCACATTGATCGGTGGATAAATCAACTCATGCTTTTTGGATCAATTTTTTGACCTAAATGTGTAGACTTATACATGAGTATATACAGTAAATCCTGCTAAAATCCATGAGGTTAAAGAGCACAGTTTATAGCCTTGGTCATAAGAATGTCAAAAGTTTCATACTGAAGCAATACCTTAAGTTTACCATGCCTAACTTTTCATGCTGCTTTCAATTAGACCTTGAAATTAGCTTGGCTGCTTTTGTGCTAACTATTGTGCTTCCTACATGTAATTAAAAAATGTCTCACTGCCTTCTAATTACTGATCAGTCTAAAAGTAAAATAAGTAAATGAATTTATATATGCCTAAAAAAAGTTTAGTAGTCCTTTATATTTCAGATTATGGAAAGTGTTTGAACTATATTCTTAATTCTTTCCTGACAGACTCCTTAAGAGGTTTAAAACAAAAAAATCAGGTGTTTACCTCCAAACCCATCAGGCACATATGTTTTCAGTACAATGTTGCAGAAGATTGTTGGCAGAGATAATGGTTTGTTGCCTTCATTTCGAAGGGAAATGTGTCTGTAACCTGCCTGAAGACCATCTAGAGGTAATATCCTTTGGCCAATCAGTCTGTTGTTGTCATCGTAAACAGCTATCCTCAAGACTGCAAGATCTGGTAGAATAACCTAAGAAATCCAAGAACACAATGGTAATTGATAATCACAATGCTATAGATTCAGTAGTTGAAGGAATCCAGGAATCACATCCATGGCCAGTTTCTAATGGTGTCAGGCCTAAGAAGTGCTGTTTGGTTATAACTCTACAACAATATTAGAATCTATTCCAGATGTGTATTTTATACTCATTTACACATTTTATTTAGAATCTATAGTGGATAGTAAATGATTGTAAATACAAGAGCCCATATGAGAAATCCCTAGATTTCTGTTACTCTGGTCAGTATCCAAGACTAGATTTCTGCTGACAGAACAGCAAAATCCAGTAGAAATGGGAATGCACAATCTCAGGTCTTCTGTGTGCCCCACTCCTTACATCCTCAAAACTAGTTCTAAAGGATTAAAAAACTCTCCAGGGTTGCTTTTCAGGTGATATGTTGGATCCAGATCTGGAATTTTAATTCTAAAAATAGAAATTAAGAAAATTGGGAAGAAGCAAGCAAATAAGCCAAAAGTGGTAAACATAAATGAATTGTTTGGATTTTGGAAATGAACAATGAAATTCCAAATTGGAGTTTTCTGTACAGTACAAAAACATAGACAATATTGTCCATGGCCACATTATCTTTATTGGCATAATTTTACTTTCTCTGCGGGCATCTCCACCCTGCTCCCTGTCATGTAGTTTAGTTGGAATGCACACAATGGTAGCAACATAACCTGTGATGAATGAAAACATTTATCTCTTTTATATACATAATTATACTAGGCCAGGCAATCCAACTGAAATCCCATGTCAGAAGGAATTTTTTCTGATTATTAAATACTGATAAAAGAGATGAGGTCACTTATCAAGAAGTTTTTCAGTAGTTGAAAAGGACAGGTTGCTCACCTGTAACTGTGTTTCTTCGAGTGGTCATCTGCGAATTCACACAAATGGGTTATTTCTGCGCATGTGCAGCAAACTCGGAAACTTCTAGAATCTCTGGGCAGAAAGTCATGTAACTTTCTGCAGTCTCTTTGCAACTTTTTGGCGGTAGCCCCACCCATCCCGTATATAAGCCCCTGGTGGCCCGCTCTCCTTCAGTTCCGAATGAGCCGCTAATCAGCGCGGCAGTAAGCGTTGTCAATGAGCAGACACTGAGGGGATGGATGGGTGGGTTTGTGTGAATTCGCAAATGACCACTCGAAGAAACACAGTTACAGGTGAGCAACCTGTCCTTCTTCTTCGTGGTCTCTGCGAATCACACAAATGGGTTAGACTAGCGAGCTGTAGTCAGTGGAGGAGGGAGTGTCAAAATTTGAACAATAAACAATCAACAATAAAGTATGTAAACCAAACAACTGTGTGATTTATTAACAGTGCAAAGGTCTCAATGAAGAGCAGAGAGTAACACTGCCCTCCCAAAAGCTGCATCATGTCTGGCCCTGGCGTCCAGCCTATAGTGCTTGATAAATGTTGATGGCTGGGACCAGGCAGCAGCTTTACATACATCCTCAAGTGAAATCCCTGTCAAAAAGGCTGAGGATGCTGCCACCGCCCTTGTTGCGTGGGCTCTAACCTGGCCTGGTAAGGGCTTACCCGCCAGTTCGTAGCAGAGGGAAATGGTGTTGGACACCACTTGGAGAACCTCTGTGGTGAAACAGGTAGCCCTATTTTGGCTTCAGAGTAACATACAAACAGTCTCTCCGAACGCCTAGAAGTAGAAGTTCTGTCTAAAAAGAACGCCAGCGCCCTGCGGACATCCAGGGCGTGGAGCTGGCGTTCATAGTCCGTGGTCGGGTTAGGAGCCAAGGTGGGCAAAACAATGTCCTGGTTCATATGGAAAACAGACACCACCTTTGGTAAAAAAGTAATGTCCGTACGAAGCACTACCTTGTCTCTATGAAATCGGAGAAAGGGTTGGTCCATCCTGAGGGCGCGCAGTTCACTAGCCCGGCGGGCTGATGTGATGGCTACAAGGAAGGCCGTTTTCCACGTCAGGAGTCTCAAATCCGTGGTGGCTAGAGGTTCAAATGGCTTAGATACTAATCGAGCCAAAACAATGTCCAAGCTCCACTGCGGTGGAGGGTTTAGAGCAGGTGGGTGCAAATTATTAAATCCCTTTAGAAATCTTTTTATGAGGGGATTTCTAAATAGAGAAGGTTTGTTCTGAAACAAGTAGTGGGAAGAAATGGCTGACAGGTATCCCTTAATAGAGCTTAAAGAGAGGCCTGCCTCGGCCAATGTCATGAGGAAGTCCAGGACTACTGGAATGGAAACACTGGATGGTAGAATGTCCTTGGATTGTAAAAAGGTGAGAAACTTGTCCCATTTGTATGCATAGGATCTTTGGGTAGATGGTCTCTGAGCTGCCCTAATTATGTCCTGTACGCCTGGTGGAAGAGAAGTGAAGATCGAATCCTCCATGCCACCAATGGGAGAGAATGCATCTCTGGATGGTGAACTTGTCCGTCGTGGAGGGAGAGTAGGTCGGCCCGGTGCCGTAGGCGAAGATGGTCTTGGGCCCGTTGGAGCAGAGGGGCAAACCATGGTTGTCTGGGCCACCACGGAGTGATCAGAATTGCATCCGTTGAGTCCATTAGCATCTTTGCTAGTACTCTGGTCACCAGTGGAAAGGGGGGGAACGCATACAGGAAGCGGTTTGTCCATTGAAATTGGAAGGCGTTTCCCAGAGAGCCTGGTGCACGAACCCGTGAACAGTAACTGATCAGTTGGGCATTGCTGGGGGAAGCAAATAGGTCCACCGACGGCGTGCCCCAGCACTGGAAAAGGCAGGAGACTACATCTGGGTGTAGTTTCCATTTGTGGCATGTCGTCTGAGATCTGCTCAGCTGGTCTGCCAAGTCGTTTTCGTCTCCTGGAAGATGAATGCACTGGAGCATGACGCTGTGTCGAATGCACCATTCCCAGATTCGAAGTGTGATGCGTAAGAGAGTCCTTGATCTCGTACCTCCTTGTTTGTTGAGGTAATACATGGTCGTGGTGTTGTCTGTTAGGAGGAGTACCACTTTGTGGGAGAGCAGATTCTGAAACGCTCTTAGTGATTTTTCCACCACCAGCATCTCTAGTGCGTTGATGTGGAGGTTGGACTCCTTGCGGGTCCACCTGTCTTTGACGGTCAGACCCACCGCGTGGGCTCCCCATCCCTGCAGAGATGCATCTGTAGTCAGAGTTATCTCTGGTTGGGGAGGAGTGAAGGGCATACCAGAGCAGACGTTGTCTGGCTGGAGCCACCATCTCAGGGAAGACTGGACCCTTCTTGGGATGGTGAGAATCTTTCCTGGTCGGTCCCTCACGGGATCGAAGACTGAGAGGAACCAAGACTGTACTGGTCTGAGGCGGAGTCTTGCCCAAGGTGTAACAAAGGTTGTGGAGGCTAGATGACCCATTGCTACTTGCACCACACGGGCTGGTAAGTGTCTGTATCGTAGGCAAGCCCGTATAGCCGTTGCCAGAGTTTGAAATCTGGATAGCGGGAGGTAGGCTTTGGCTGACTCTGAGTCCAATAGTGTTCCTATAAAGTCGATCTGTCTGGACGGAGTCAAATGTAATTTTTCGAGATTGACTCGAAGGCCCAGTGATGTCAGAAGACTTTGTGCAAAGTCCATTTGATGGCGGAGGGACTCTTTTGACGGTGCAGTGAACAGCCAGTCGTCCAGGTAAGGGAAGACTACGATACCATGCTGACAAAGATAAGCCACGACGGGGGCCATGCATTTCGTGAAGACCCTCGGCGCCGAAGACAGACCGAACGGAAGGACCTTGTACTGAAAGAAATCTGTTCCGACGGTAAAGGCGAGGAATCTTCGATGACTGTCTCGTATCGAAATATGAAAATAGGCATCCTTCAGGTCGAGCGTAGCGAACCAGGAGTCCTTCTGTAAGAGTGGTAAAATAGAAGCGAGAGTTACCATCCTGAAGCGTTTGTAGACTATGAAGGAATTTAGTGCTCGCAAGTCCAAAATAGGCCTAAGGCCCTCAGGTTTTTTAGGGACAATAAAGTACTTAGAAAAGAAGCAGTATCGGGCCTGTGAAGGGTGTACGGGCTAGATAGCGCCCTTGTCCAGGAGAGAGCGCACTTCGTCGAGAAGGGTGTCCGAGGGGACGGTGGTAATAATGGCTCCGGTAGTGGGGAGCTGAGAAAACTCTAGGGCATAACCCGCTCGAACTATGTTAAGGGCCCAAGAGTCAGTAGTGATGGATGCCCAGGTTTTAAAGAAGGGCTGTAGGCTGTTTGCCGGGGAAGTGACGAAGTGCGCAGGAAAACTTCAGAACCTTTTCTTGCCTCTGATGTCTTTCTTTTTGTAGCCCTGCTGGTAACGGTTTTGAGGTTGTTGGCGACGGTCTTGATGGGAAGGAGAACGAGGCCGGCCGCCTTGATGACCAGGGTCCTGGGGCTGGAACTGTCGTTCCGGCTGGTGGGAGCGTTGTTGACTGTGATGGAACCATCCACGTTGGCTACTGTAGCGTTGCCTTTGAGGTCTAGAGCTGGAGGCAGACATGCCGTGCTTTCTGGCTGCTGTTTTCATTCTGTACCTAAAGCTCAGCTTTTCATCAGTCTCTTTATTGAACAGGCCGGAATTATCGAAAGGCATGTCCTCAATCGCAGCTTTGGCCTGTGGGGTTAGATCAGATGAACGCAGCCAGGCATAGCGTCAAAGAGCCATGGAGCCCGAAAGAATTTTGGAGGAGCAATCCGTGGAATGTCTCGCCGAGATGATCTGCTGGCCTCCAACGGAGTGAACCTCATTCCGAATCGCTGTCAAGATCCTCTTTTTGTCATCTGGGAGATCATTGATGACGGGGTCCATCCGTTCCATGAGGAGCTGAACATAAGCTCCCATACAGGCCGCATAGTTGGCAATTTTTATGTCCAGGGTGGCTGAGGCGTAAAATTTTTTCGCCAAACCGTCAATCTTTTTACTCTCCTTGTCCATAGGTGAAGAGGAGGGACGAGCAGCAAAGGAGGTTTGAGAGCCTTCCACTATTGCCGAATTAGGTTTGGGGTGATTGAACAGCCAAGCTGGTCCTGAAGGAGTGACCCTGTACAGGTTCTCTATCTTCCTGGACGTAGAAGCTATAGACGCTGGCGTGTCCCACGATCTCTTGGCGATTTTTTCTAGGGATGGTAAGAACGCCAGGGATGGTGGAGCAGGAGCACAACCATGGATCCGGCGTTCCACCGGATCGAGGGCGTCGTCGTCCGGATGGGACACCTCTAACTTGAATGCGTCGGCCATTCTGATAATCTTATCAGAGAAGGCGCGGACATCGTCGGTAGGAGATGGAACATCTGGTAAACCAAAGGCCAAGGGCTGTTCCGGGTCCAGCTGGATAGATGGTGACACAGATCAGGAGCGGGACCCCGAAGGAGACCTGCTGTCTCTGTGGCTTACAGGTGACGGCTCTCTGATTGGAGAAGGACGTCTTATAGGCTCTTCCGACCTCTCACGGGTGGGACGGCGTTGCGGAGAGTGAGGCCTCACTCTAGTCGGGCCGGGAATCCTCCAGCGCAGATGGTCTGCGTCTACTGGGAGTAAATACTGACCAGTCTGGTAGTCGTAGATGAGGTCAGGGTAAGTATCACAAAGGGCCTTATCCAGTTGGTCATATGATGGGGAGCGGTCCCGGCGGCCCTTGTCGAGGGCTTCGTCGGCCTCAGTTCCCAATGTGGCCCTGTCTCTTATCGGAGGTGGAGACTTGTCTCATCTAGCACGGGTTGGTGAAATTCTGCCCCGTCTAGAACGGGATGGTGATGGAGACAGTTGCCTCTGTCTCTGTGGTGAAATTGGTGCATCTGAGTCCGGTATTTCGCCCTCGGACTCCGATGAGTTGTCCAGGTTAACTATCTGCAAATCTGGCTCCTGGACGGTGAGGTGCGAAGAGATCAAAACCCTCGGCTCTAGGGGCGGAGGTGCCGATCCAGAGGAAAGCTCCGGGATGGGAGTCGTCACGGGCTGGGGATCCGGTGGAGGCACCGACACGGTGCTCGGTGGGCCCTTGCGTCTAGTCTTTGGCGGTGGGGACGCTGACCTAGCTCGCCTGGAGTCTCGGCCCTCCTTTGGTGGTTTAGGGGGCTTTTGCTTGTCGGGATGAGCCCTCTTTGAGGCTTTGTCCGCCTTTGTCTTTGGGGCCTCAGAAGTGGACGGCTGAGTCTCGGATGTTGTAGGTGTAAAGACCTTGTCGTATAGAGACGCCTTAAGTTTTTGGTCTCTATTCTTTAGGGCCTGAGCCGTCATGGCCTTGCAGTGCTTGCAAGATCCCGGGACGTGGCCCTCCCCCAGGCACAGGACGCATTTGTCGTGGCCGTCCGACATGGGGAATTTGACCCCGCAATTTATACATTGCTTGAAAGAAGCCATTAGGTCAGGGGTAGTACCTCTCCGACAAGCAGGGCTTCGAGGAGTGGTCAAGGCCGGTCCGTGGTCTGAACGAGAGAGGAGATAACAGAACAAGTCCAAATGTAATCCAAAGAATAGTCAAGTCCAGTCCGGTTGGTCAAATGTCCAATTGGTCAGAGATTCTAAGATGGTACAACAGAGCGCAGTTCCTCGAGCTGCTTGCGCGGCGGAATGAAGGAACTGAAGGAGAGCGGGCCACCAGGGGCTTATATACGGGATGGGCGGGGCTACCGCCAAAAAGTTGCAAAGAGACTGCAGAAAGTTACATGACTTTCTGCCCAGAGATTCTAGAAGTTTCCGAGTTTGCTGCGCATGTGCAGAAATAACCCATTTGTGTGATTTGCAGAGACCACGAAGAAGAAACTAATCTTACTGCTGCAGGAAAGGCTACTACTTCCACAACCCCTCCAAAGAGGAATATGAAGTAGAGGAGCAATTCTTCCTCCTTTCTATATACATATAACCAATTTAAACAATCGTGAAATCTTAATAAAATATTAATTATGAAAAATTAAATACAATCTCACCATTGTCAGCATCTAAGAGAACAAGAGTATAGATGATATGAACTGGGAAATATCCAGATGTTCCTGTTCTAAAGTATAGCCCCACTAAAGCTATCACCCCTCAAATTTATGTAAAGTAAACTACTCTCCAACCATAACCATAAATGAAACTTCATGGGAACTCTATATTGTTCTCTTTCAGTTGGATAAGAAGAACATTTAATGTTTAGATGTGTATGAGAGCAGTACCATCGCAGGTGGGAGAATTCCATCACTCTAGAACACTCTAGGTCTTTGTTGTATCTTCCCACCATAAACTGCATCTGTAAAGGCATAAGAATCGATTCTGTATTGTCTAGAAATGAGTGAATAGCCAACAAAGGAGTTGTTGTACAAATCCTATCCATGAAGATGTTGCCTTCAAAAGCTGACCTAAGTTCCAATTTCCCTGATTGGGTTGATTTTAAATGGCTGATGGGCAGCCCTCTCTTTCATATCCTTCAATAAGGCAATATCTGAATAGCTTTTTCTTTCATGAAAAAAATAAATAAAGAGGTCTTCCCTCTTTTAGATATGGGCCCTCTCATTAATGCCAAAATGTAGGGCTTTCTTTTTCTCTTGGCTATACACATTTAGGAAAGAATGAAGATACAACAATGTCTTAAGAAGTGTAGAAGGCAGAGAAGACTATAAGTTACAGGTGGAGGCCATTTTGCCCTGATGAAAGATGTACATAATTTTGTTACCCAATAAAGACTGTTTTTGAGACTGCAGTCTCAGGGCATTGTTACTGTAAACTGTTTTGGAAACACTTCTTTAAGAAATTTTTGGCCATTTGAATGAATGTTCTCCAAGTTTGAAAGTATGTTCTGAAAGAACTTTTAACTTAAATCTGGTTGCTATTCCCAGAGAAATAGACCCATTTAATCACCTTAACGTACTGACATGTTAACTTACCACACAGTAGTTAAGATTCAGCAATAACTGCTACATCGTAGATCAACACTTATATAAATCTCATTCAATTAGCCTATTCTAGTTGGGACAAATAATTACATTTAAGGAAATTGTGCAATATGGTGAGTTATTTGAACAAGTTTTAAAATATTTTTGAGGACAGGAAATACAAGGTTTTTCATAATAGCACAGTCAAGTATTTTTTTTTTTTTTTGTCAGAACTGTTACCTGTCTTATAATTACATTGGCACTACAGCCTCTCTTCAGATCTGACTAAAGGCACTTGGAAATATCTGTGAATTCAGCCTTCATAGGTGAGATGAGGTTGATAATAATGGTGAGAAGAGAAGGCACTCAGAGTACTTCCATAAATTTTCTGAGTAGATTAAACCATGCAAAATGGCCCCAAATTAAGAAGACCCTCATTGGATTATAGAAAATTAGCTAATGTCCTTCCCATCTTTCATGCTGTGGGAATCATGTTGGTCCATGGTAGAACAGTATACTGTTAATGCAGAAGATGTCTAACAGATGCAAGATGCCTTGGTTCCTTGATGATAGATTGGTAGGCTGTCCCAAAGAATCATGTGTATGTCACCATGTGTGACATGAGAATTGCCCTATTCTGTTCTTCCTAAATTTTCTCGCTCACTAGGAAACTGAAACAAAACATGTACAGTTGGCCCAACTAGCTATGAGATATTTTGGATTTTTTAATGCTGAAGAACTTGATGATTTTATAGCTTAGTGACAATGTAAAAAAGGACCATAACAGTATAAAAATCCACTGTATCTGCAATCTGTCAAGAATATTTCTTAATCCAAAAATCATCTGTTGATGCTAAATCCAGTCTGTACTGGTGTTGAAGCAGTTCTACTTTCAAATAAAGAAATACGACTTCATTCATTGGATAATTGGCATAACCTCATTTTGGAAGGTTTCACATATGGCTTTGTCCTGGCGTTTAACTTATGTTTTTGCGATGGAGTTAGCTGTCCTTATCATTACATGAAGTAATTCAGGAAAAAATTCTTCAAAGCAAGATAAATGGCTCTGAATTTGCAACCTGGCATCCCTGGGCTGTGTTATGCTTAGGCACTTGATTTCTGATATGACTGGCTCCATGCACCAGGAGAGAAGACACCTACCCAATTAGGGAGATGTTGGAAAGATAGTTGTCTGACTGTTTGGACATGGTCATCCAATAGGAAACACTTCAGGGGCTTCACAGATAGAGGAAGAGGGAATTTGTTATGAAAAGGGGGCTCCAATAAAGGCTTTACAGCCTAGCAATGGCCTATCATCTTCCCTTGTGGGAAGGAAGGTAATTGTTCATCCACTTTCCAGTTGGGGAGTGGGGAGGATTTCCAGCCTTGCCTATAGAACAGTAGGAACTTTATTCCAAACTTCAGTTTTACAACAATGAATGTGATTTCATCCATACCTGAATACTGTGAGGTCTGTATGTGCAATTGCAAAGTGCAAGTAATCAGGCTATTATGTTTCAATTACCCAGGCTGCATTAATGGCAGTCCTGAAGAGACAGACATATTAAATAGGAATAGGTCCCTCAGTGTCTCAAATTTTGGTAGAAGCAGAAAACAACTCCGTCTTCTTTCTCTCCAACTAGTTACTTATTTGTAGAACCCATAACAAATAAATAAATAAATAAATAAATAATAACAGACTCTTCCTCCAGAGATTGCTAATTGACACTCCATCAATATAACATAAAGGATCAGTAAATATAGACTAAGAATATTGATGTTTAGCAGTATTCATACTTTTATTTAGCAATGGCAAATTTTAAAAGATAGGCCCAGGAAGAAAGCAACCTGGCAATGGCCTCTGCTAAACACAATGCAATGGAACTGGTTTGTTTATTTAAAATATTTCTATCCCAGTTTATTGCTGGAAAACAGCCGTGTATGACAGACAACAATGGAAAAATAAGATACTCTGGAAGTTGAGCTAAAATATATTTAATAATAAAAATAAAATGATGACAGTTCTGAAGGGACAATGTTGAGAATGCTTAATCCCCAGGACTTAGAGACATCATGTTTGTCTAGTCAGTAAAACAGAGTAAGATGCCTATTATTTTATTTTATATGCAGTGGTACTAATGGCAGTCTAGGCTGCTGCTTGAACCATTGTAGCCTTCAATGTCAGTTAATCCAGCTCTGTTTTCATTTGTTTATATAGTTATAAAACCAATGATTCATTAAAAAATATAGAGACTAGCATGCATCACTAAGTACAGTGAGACTGGCTGAATGTATGCATTAAAAATATAGTATCACAACTTAGCAATACCTTACAGTGGAATGACAACATATAATATGTATTACAACAACAGTAGTTTTACTTTTCAGATAAAACAGGAGGACAATAAAACACAACTCACACATTACCTGCTACAAGTTTGCACGAAGTTTGTGCCCTAATGACAGGCACCATGAAGCCTAAGCCTAATGCCTCACAGTGTTCTTGAGAGTGTTTTCAGCTACAGTGCTCTGCTGCAGAAATTATTTTATGCTGTCTTCCCAAACTATAATTAGACTAAATGTCTGCCATATGAAAACTTGTGCCAAATGATTTGTAAAATTTATATTATCCACAGGGATAATTAAAAAGGGCATGACTTCTAGCCAAAAAGATCCTAAAGGAGGTGGAAAGCAGGTAATCGTTCTGCATTCTGGACAACAGAACAAGTGAAAAGATAAGAGACACTGTCAAAGACGGCACCACTAACGCACATACTTTGGATGAAACTCCAATTGATTAGAAAAAAAATAGAATGGGATATAAAAAAAATTAAAGACACCATAGATTACAACTGAGGGTGAATTTACACATGCAGTTTTCATAAATCTCTCTGCAGTATTTCTGTTGTTAAAGATTACATGCATGTATCCAGCATAGTGCAATTTAAGTCTGCACCTGTTTTCTCCCATCTAAGCTTATTCAGAATGGGATGTAAATGAGATGGTAGATTCCTGCAGTGTTACCTCTTGTAGAAGAGACTTCCATTTATTTATTTTAGTTTTAAACTATCCAGTGGCCAGAGTTCTCTAAGCAGGGTATAATACATTGAAACAGAATGAACAGCAGTGTAAGTAATAACCTTAAAAAAGCAGAATATAAAACCAAAATGAAACCAGAAGGAACAAAGAAATGTAGAAAATTCTAAAAGCACTGAAACAGTTCTTAAAATCCTTCAGCAGATAAGAAGGACTCCAATTGGTGCAAAAAAGGTGTGGATGGTATTGCATGGGTGGGATGCCACCACTTTAAAGACTCTTTTGTGGCCATCTGACTTTTTTATTTGGTGAGGGCACCTCGATGTGGCCTGCAGATGATGACCTAGGTAAATAGGGTAAGATAGATTATTTCTGTTAACCTGGCCTCAAGCAGTTTTAAGGCTTTAAAGGTTATAACCAGCACTGGAAGCCAGTGCAGACAGCAAAGCAGTGGCACAAAATGACCATACTGGCCAGTTCTAGTTAGGAGTCTAATCACTCCGTTGTTTCTCACTCACTCGCTGCCACATGGTTGTGAGTTCAATATCAGCCAAGGGCTCCAGGGTTGACACAGCCTGGCATCCTTCTGAGGCTGCTAAAATGAGTACTCAGGTTATTGGGAACAATTAGCTTACATATTGTGGAGTGCTTAACTACATGATAAGGGGTATAGAAATGTACTTTCTATTGCTATTTCTGGGTCTTTCAGTTTCTGGACCATTTTCAAAAGCAGCTCATTATTCGTGCTCTGATAACTTTTCGCTTGGATTATTTCATGTCTTATAACAGATGCTAGGCATAGCTGTCCTGGTAGGGTTGCAGTTCAGTATCAATTTAAGCTGACAAAAGGCATGCCAAACCAGACTATGCTTCTAGTGACAATTAAGGACATAAGAATACTGCTACATTATGAATCTATGGTAATCCTTCAGGGGGAGTATAGCTCCCTTTGGAAAAGGCTGAACAGAACTTAATTGGACAGATGACTTGTCCACAACCATCTCCAGTTTGTCTGAACTGAGTCTCAGGAGATTATTGTACACAACTTATTCTGTCTTATCCCCAACAGGATATACAAGTGTTAACATGCCAATGAAAAATCTTACCGCATTCTTCCATATGTAACCCATGCTTGTCCCATGGCTTTTCAAGAGCGCAATTTTCCCATCCTTGAAAAACCACAGGCTGGGTTTCATACAGGTTGCATATGCCTGGCCATGGAAGAATGTGGTAAGTACCGTCACTAACAGTTAAATGTGCATCTATCCTGTTGGGGATAAAATGGGATAAGTCATGTGCAATAATCTCTATAGTTAATTGTCCCTTATTCAGTCAATTAACTTGCCCAAGCAGCGGTTTAGAGCTTCAACAGCCTCATGAACATTAGATGAAAAGGAGAGGAGAGCTGTGTATCATTTGCATTGGTGTAATTGGTTTCATGACACTCAAACAACCATCCCAGTTGGTGCATGAAGATCTTAAAAAGCATGGCAGATAGAATCTTGAGCCATGGGGCAAAATAATTCCTAGCACCATCTTTTGAAATTAGTCTCAGCAACAAAAACACTGCCAATTCAGACAGCCTAACCAGAAGGACACTATGGCTTATGGGACTGAAAGCCATTGAAAGGTCCACCAGGATGAACAATATCTCTTCTTTGACACAGGCCAATTCCACAGGAAAAAGCAATTTTCAAAACCAGGCCTAAACCAGATTAAAATGGATCTTACAAAAAACAGTTTTATCTGGTAGAACCTGGAGTGAGGCCCTGCACTTTCTGCCAGTCTGGGGATGGAGGATTATACCACCTTATTTTGCTGCATAGTTAATATAGACCTGAATTTGTATAGACTGGAATTTGCACAGCTTCATTTTGTGACACTGTTAAACCAGGCTTACAACAGAAAATAATATTCAATAGCCACAGGATTGTACCAACCTTTATTTCTTTAGATGCTGAGAGGGCCTTTGATAAAATTTACTGGCTATTTATTTTCATAGTATTGACTAATTTTGGCTTTCCTAAAATATTTTTGAAATGGATAAAAATATTATATTCACCACCAGGAGCACAGGTTTATGACCAATTTTTTTTCCTTCTCATCCTTTTTATTTATTTTTTTTACATCAAAATGGGATACAAGGCAGGGATGACCATTGTCTCTTTTAATATTCAATTTGTGCTTGGAACTCTTTGCATGTGCTATTATACAAAATTCCAGGATCGTTGGACTTGAGCATGTGGGTTGACAATTTAAAATACTCTTTTCACAGATGACCTTTGTTGTTCATTTAAAGACTCTGCAATCCCAAACAAACATCTCTAACTAGTATGGCTATGACCTCTGACTAAAATCTATAAAGCAGACCACATATATTGGTCACCTCAACATCTGTTCAAGAAGGGTAATCTAAATCAGCAAATTGTTAGAGATGTAATGTTGCTAATGCTTCCTTAACACATATGTTTTGGAGTTGTTTTATAGTAGCTACATTTTGAGAGAAAGTAATCAAAGAAGTAAAATTGGCTTCTCGGAGTTCCTTGATATTCAGGGGTGTGTATTTAAATGTTTCTTGAAAATTAATAAATGGCCTGGGGTAGTTGATTTTTCACTCTCCTTTGACTGCTGTAAGATTGATTCTTCATTAGTGGAAATAATTTTTCTCCACCTATGATCTAATGGATAGAACATCCAACAATCCTTGCAGCATTTGAAAGAATGATATATTGGCAAAATTTGCAAATAGACATATGTGGATATTTGGTCAGCTTTTATAGAAATTTATGACCAACGTGGTTATTTTCTGTCCGTCTGCGATTTTATTTTTCTGCCTTTGTTATAGCTAAGTAAGGTAACAGTAACTGAGTTACAGGTAGCTGAGGTCTTCTTTGAGTGTAAACAAAAAATTATTTTTAAAAATTGTTTAAAAAAAAGAAAACTAAAGGATTGTACCATCTCATTTTGCTGCACTGTTAAACTAGGCAAGGACTATGATTATCACAGAAATATTGCAGTTTTCAACCGCTGTGAAGAGAAAGTTTTGCAAAGTGCCATATGTAAACTCACCCTGGAAAGTAATCTTTCATAATATATTTACCAAAAGGTGTCTATCACATTTTGGGTGAAAGAGAGGGAGGGAAAAAATGTACATGACGCACACAGGATGAGGGCACCAGCCTCTGAGGTGGAGGCAGCACCCTCCTGACTTAATCCATGTAATGACATTGACCTTAGCTTTGGATGCAGCATCTCACCTGCCCTCTTGGCTGAAGGAACAGTACAAGATAGCAGCCACTGCCAGGGCAGGGAAGGAGTTGTAATCTCCAAGGAATGTAGAGGATCACCAGCTGGAGCTCATTCTGAGCAGACTGCATACCTGGAACACAGGCATAGCCACGAACGAGGTGGTTTCCTCCAAGAGGGAGGAGGAGGAAGCAAGAAGAGGAAAAAGCCAAACAGAAAAAAATAAAAATCATGTGATAGCTACAAGAGGTTCTCTCTCCTTAAAAAAAAATCCCACACACCCTAGGATTAAATCAGCCTTAATTTATGACAAAAAGTGTACCATGGTGTAAGCCCTATGAAGGAATGGAGCACACTAGCAAGATTGTCTTATCCTAAATGATTGCTGCTTAGGTAAGTGATCATACTGAAGCAAAACATTATTCATGTTAAGGCTGCAAAACATAAGCACACTTTTGAAATGCATCATACCTTTCGGAATACAAATGATTCTTCATTGTAAACAGGATTCAAACCATTGTTCATCACCATCCGTGTTCGGAATTCTTTACGTATCGTGTCGGTGGGAAGGCCATACATATCCACTTCTACATAAGTACCAATTTTTTTGTCTGATAAGAACTGGCCAGATATTACCTTTAAACAAAAATATAAAACAGTACAGTACACAAGTCAGATGAAAACTACAGCACACTCAGTGGACAACAGGTCCACATACAAAAGTGGTTTACCTCATGCTATCTTAGAGGGAGCTACAGTGTGAAAGATGGGGTCCAAAATGCCTTTACATGAGCATCTTGTGTTTTCCCTTCTCTAGATCCAACAAGGGATATTTTAAGAGCCATCTTCAAACATGCTGAAAGGGAACTGTCACTACTTCCAAGGAAGGAAAATGGGGTGTCTATGCTACTTTTTGACCTTGCTTGGTAATGTTTTTCTGTTCCTCCTTGTGCTGAGTGTGATTGTCTGCAGCAGGGAGTCTCCACTACCCTTGGAGCCTCTCTGTATGATTTCTCACTGGAAAATCTATGGCCCCAAACAGATGGGGCCAAATGAAGAAGCTTCTGGTCATTTTGGAGGCATTACGTTTCCATGACGCATGCCTCCAAAGTAACCAGAAGCTGTGCCGCAACTGCACTCTGATCCTTAGGACTGGAGCAAAAAGGAGCTGAGAAAACCCAACTTCTGGCTGGTGTTGGTTGTTCCCTGATCCTTGGCCTGCCTTGGGGGTGGGCCCAGGCTGCTCCTTCACACCCGTCTGCCCCACTTCTTCAAATATGTATAAGTAAAGCCCACTGGTTTGACAGGGTTTACTTCTAGATAAGTGGGAACCTTGAAATGGAGTGATGTACTTTAAAAGAACACTATGGTGGGTTACAGACCGCTATTAAAGTACGTGCGGAGCGCATACTAGGGTTAGGAAGGGGCTGTGCTTCAGCACCCCCTAACCCTAATACGCGCTCCGCATGCACAAAATGGCGGCAGCCATTCCACACGGCTGCCGCCATGATGGTGTCACGAACATGCCGCCTCCAAACGAGGTGGCGTGGACGTGATGCCATCGCTCCATGCGAGGGCGCTTAACACGCCCTTTCCGCAGAGCAGGAAGGAGCTCTGAAACGGAGCTCCTTCCTGGTTTGTGTCGCTGAGCGCAGCCTTCAGATGGCTGTGCCCAGCTACACAAGGGAGAAAGGGGCCAAGCGGCCCCTTTCTCCTCCTCCCCAACGCTGCGAGGTGTCCTTGGGGCTTGAAGCCCCAAGGACACCCCTTTCCAGGCTGCGGGGAAGCGGCCTTTTGTCACTTCCCCGCGGCCCGGAAAGCGGCGGATCGGGGCCTCAGTGGCTGCTGTTCTGGCCGCTGAGGCCCCGATACACCGGGGAAAGGTGCGCCTACAGGCCGCCCCAAAGGGGCGGTTTGTAATGCGCCTATATGACCCAAGAAAGAAGGTTCACAGGAAGTCGCACAAGATATGAACAAAGGAAACTACTTTATATTAAATTAGGTCATCTAATCTATCGTTATTTCTGCCTCATATGAACAGTCCAAGATCTTAGGGAGAAATATTTCTGATTTTCTTCCTGAAGTTCTTCTAACTGCACAACAGGGGCTGAATCTGGTATTCTGTGCACATTGACTCTGCCTCTGAGTCTGCCTCTGAGTTGTAGCCGTTAGAAAAGAATGAAGGGGTAAGAACTTAATTTAGGTTCACTGTTGATCAGTGCACTCAGAGATCCTGGCAATGAATTAAGCTTAACATCTCCTTTTTCTGAACGTCTTCTCATCTTAAACACTTAAATAGCAGGCAGGTAGGGACAACATGGTTGTTTTGTTTGTTGTTTTTTTTATTTATATACCGCTGTTCCAAAGATCATAGCGGTGAACAGCAAGTAAGCTAATTTGCCCCCAACAGTCTGGGTACTCATTTTAGCAACCTTGGAAGGATGCAAGCCTGAGTCGAGCTTGGACCCTTTTGCTGGTCTTGAACTCGCAACTTTGTGGTTTTGAGTGAATGGCTGCAGTACAGGCATTTAACCACTGCGCCACCAGGGCTCCATTTTCATGTTGGGAATAGCTAAATTTACAACATCTGTTGAATTTACTCAGTGCATATATTTTTCTTTTTTTAAAAAAAGAATTTAGCAAGTATACCTTCCTCCCTACTCCATATTTGAGATGGAAAAAAACTGAGTTTAAAAAAATTCAAATGCAAGAAGAAGCAAATCTGATATTTACTCCCATCCAATTTAAACTCTATCTATTTTTTGTCAAGTAGTGTATTTTCTTTGAGCAAAGTAGCTTGTTTTAGGCGGGGTTATGTCATATATGGTGGCATTCATGCCTCCTACCTGTACTGAACAAGTTGCTGCAATTACACCATCTACAGGAGTTTCTGAGAAAGGGTCAAATGTCCGATCGGGTCGCCTCATAAAATCTGGTTTAAGAAGAAACCTTTAAATAAAAAAGGCATGATTTTTATATGTGAAACTTCATAATGTTTTCAAAGTTTTTTTAATCAAAGTGCATTATCTTGGAGACCTTAGTGGGCTGAGAGGAGATAAATACTATAAATAAAAAGAAAGAAAGAAAGAAAGAAAGAAAGAAAGAAAGAAAGAGATACTGTTAGGTTTTCATCCTTTAAAAAAAATACTTTTACTGGATTTTAAAAATTATTACTGTTAGATGCCTTGAATGGTGTGGGATACACAAAAGTGGACTATACATTGATTATCATCATTCTGAAAATGTATTGCACCATTACTAGTTTTCAAACCATACAGTTAAAGATAAACATTCAAAATTTTACTCACTGAAACATAAAAAGTAAAAACACAACAATTAGTACATTATGGTGTGGTACGCCTCCCCCCTGCAGGGAAGCCGCAGCTGCCAAACCACACGTCTCCCCTGCAGCAGAAAAAGAACCCGCAAGAAGTGGGTTCTTTTTATGCTGTGGCTACGGCGTAACAAGTGTGCCGCTGGCGCACTTGTTACGCAAGTGCCGTGCGGCGCCGTGCAGATACCGTGTGGCACTTGCGTCAAAATGTCATGTGGCACTTGCACCGCCATTTTGATGCCCTCATCACGTGCTAGGGTTGAGGGGCGTCTGGAAGCGCCGCCCCAAGGCAACCCTAGCATGTGATGAGGGCGTGCTTCAAGGCCCGTATGTACTGACCCATGGTTTGTATTATTTCTGAGTCTTTTCAGACATTTCTTTTTATAATCTGAACCATTTGTGTGATTTCCTTACAGAATAACTGGACCAAACTCCAAATTTGTTTATTTTTAATTGATGCTTCTTATCCAAGTGGCTGAGCATGTGTTAAGGCTGTGTATTACATGGTTGCCTGAATGCCTTTGTGACTCTTTTGTGGAGTAAAGGTTGGAGCTTTGACCAAGTTATGTTTTACATAAAAACTATAAAAAAGTTTATGGCAAAGTCATCTCGCAAATGTAAACCCAGTACAATTTTAGAGTGAAAAACAGATAAATCCTGTCCACCTCCAGAAGGCCATTTATGAAACTTCAAATCCATATAAATTAGTGATTTCTTATCGTTTAAACCTCACAACCAGCAAAAACCATACATTGCACCAACTTCAACACTGCCAGATTTGATATCTAGACAGCTGAATACAAACCCAGTTTTTCAAAGAATTTTAATGGAAGGGGCCAGTACCCACATCTCATTTAGTTTACAGACCTGATACCAGTCATCCCTTTCTACTCTCCAGTAAGGGAAAAAAACACACATTCAAATAACTCCAAAGGCAAATAAATCAGCATCAACTGATGATGTCTACATGGGTGCAATGAAAATGGATAATTAAATTCGACTGAATATGCATGCATGCATAAGCAAAAGAGAAATGAACTATTAGTAACTTGCCTACAATCTGTTCTTTTAAAACACAGTGTTTTAGATTCATCTGTATATATAAATTTATGCTTTGGCACATACACTGTTCTGTCTTAGCAGAGGATGAAATATGCATTTATAGTTTTTGCTGCTTTTATTTTGGTTATTTTGGTTGTTATTAGCTTTTTATAACAGCATATTTAAAACAAAACCAATTTAACACTAAAACTATACAAAACATTAATAAAAGTACTAGTATTAAAATTCATTAAAAGACAATACACAAACCACACAGCATTAACAGCCTGGCCCTAATCACTTTGTAAAAGTCTGACAGCAAAAAAAGAAAAAGAAAAAGAAAACAAATGAGTTTTAACTTGCTGACAGACAGAAAGCAAGGATGGGGCCATTCTGGCATCTCAAGGGAGTAAGTTCCAAAGTCTGGTAGCAGCTACTGAGAAGGTCCTCTTTTTAGTTTCCATCAAATGAGCATGAGAAAATGCTGGGGCAGAGAGAAGGACCTCTCCAGACAATCTTAGATCTCTACTGAATACAGTCCTTCAAATATCCTGGATCCAATCAAACCTAGCACTTTGAATTGTGCCCAGAAATGGACTGGCATCCAGTGGAACTGTTGCAACAAAAGAGTTGTATTTGCCCTAAAACCAGCCTCAGTTAAGAACCTGCCTGCAACTCTTAGCGCTAACTGAAGTTTGTGAGTGCTTTTCAAAGGCAGCCCAACATAGAGAACATCATAGTAATCCAGATTAGCACTGGTGAGATGCAATAGTAATCATGTTTGTATTTTTACAGCATTTGCAGTTGTTATTGAAAATCTCCTTTCTTTTTTCATCAAGGTAAACTGGAAGCTAAGGAAGAATAAAATAAAGGAAGATAAAAGGGAAACAAGTTTGGGAAGTGTATGTGTGTGAGAGAAAAAGAGTTTTTTTCTGCATCTATAGGGCAAGGGATCAAATAGTAAACAGCCAAGCAAAACAAAAATTCCAGTATCTTCACTAAGGATATCCTTCCAGATGAAACCTCATGTGTGGCCCGCAGTTCAATTGAACTGCAAAAATAAGCAGTTTACCATAACTCATTTCCAATCTGCAGTATGTCATTCATAATGAGAGTAAGAACAAACAATAACAAAAAGAGACCATCTGCCAAGGAAGTCTGTAATGATTTTAATTCTTTGAATTAAAGAAGTTGAATTAAACAGTGTCAAATAGCTCGTATGCACTAATAGCCTGTGTCTGAAGGGAAACCAAAATGTTCCTGATCTGAGAGAGGAATTACTGAGGGCCAAACTAAGCCAAATAGTGGTAGGTGCGGTTGATGCCTGACTGAACAGTGTGCAAAAGCAGGGTATTGATAGTCTAACTATAACATTAAAAGGGGTGCCTGGATGATAGGAAGTGGATATAAACCCCCATCATTCAATCTTTAACACTGGCCTAGTTCCAACTCTGTAAATGAGCAGTGTGGAAGAAGTGCCTGGGGCAGACCATTAGATATGAAGGACAGAAAGATCTTACATTCTCCAGCTGGTGATGAAAAGCAGACCTCCTCCAATCTTACTTCATACATGACTGGAGGATGGAGACACATAACAAATCGGGGTTGTTGCCATCATGAAGAGTATGGCCCTGAAAAACTTCTGTTTTTTTACAATTGTGTTTTATCACAGTTAGATCTTCTGCTGTTGTGAATGTTCTCGGAAAACTACCAAGGAAGCTTTAAAATGTTTATTCAATATTTAAAATGCGTCATCGGACATTAACGTTTCTAACTTATATTTGCAAGAGTTAATTAGACCTTAACTCAACATAGCATTTAAGCCAGACATGGGCAACAGCCATGTGCTGGCAGGGCCACATTGGCCCACCATACACCTCTCCTAAAATCTCCCATTTTATTTTTTATTTTTTTGAATTTAAACTCAAATTTAGAATTTAAACTCAAAATGTCACTCATGCTCCTTAGACAATTCTGCCATGGGGGGAAGTAGGAGTAGGTTGTTTTATGTGTAGTAGAGACCTTACTTTCTATTTGTTTGCTTGCTTTTGAAAACTTCTCTCCTGCGCCTAAAATAGCCCAAGGAGAACATGTACCAATATACTAATGATAAAAGCTGGTACATTTTTTTTAAATGAATAAAAATAAAAAGGGGGCATTCCATACCCACTGGGTAGCCTTGAGGGGAACACATGCAATTCTTGGGTGACACTTTGCCAACTCTTGATTTAACCTGAATAAATAATCCTTCTGTAAAGTCTTAACAGTGCTTCCTGTATTTACAGAACACATTCAGGTTCTTCTTTAGCCTCTTTCCCCCCTAAGTGTAATTAGACCCTGGTTTTTGAGCTCCCTTCTATAAAACAGTACAGAGAATTTAATCTTTACATCCTGCTTTTCATATGCAGCACATAATTAAAAGTGACATAGTTCTCCATAATGACAACAGATTAAATCATTACTCACCCGCATGACCCATTATATTCAAATTTTCCCTGATTCAACTGCATTGCTAAATCTGTCAAGAGACAAAAATAGTTTAGCACTTCATTCCTGAGTAACACTTGCTGCATCTGAACAGCCTTTTTAATCTAAAGGGATAATTTGTCCAGGACAGCCATTTTAACGAGAAAACATCTCCTGTGTATTCACTGAAAGTCCTTGTTCTCAAATCTACACATGCTTAATCCTGCTGAAGATAAAACTGCATTTCAAATGAGCAATGGCTTTCCATTACCTTCCATGCTATGACACTTGAGAAAGCATCAAAATGTTGTATATCTTATGAACCAACTAGTTCATGTTTCTGCAATTCTACCGGCTCCTAGTGAACCTCCTACTTTAAGTCTAATAGGACTGGATTCAAAAGCTGAATGGATGGATGGCCATTAGCAAGACAGATTTTTCCCATCCTCTCCTTTCTTTTCTGTAGATTCATGTGGCAGACAGAAGCACTGACTATGAACATTACTGCATTGGCCCTGGAACGGGTCTGTAGCGTTCCAAAACCTCTGTGAGCCTCTGCAACTATACTGATTAACTCTGTAATGCAAAATGGCAAATTCTATAGTTTTTTTGCTTCCCTACTTACAACCTTAGTGCCTGCTTGGCCTGGCACACATTATTCAATAATGCCAGGAGCAAAAATGATGACATCTGGCAGAGAGTTACAGTTTAAGCTGCCTTTCCTTGATATTCAGATGCAGTAGATGTATCTGTCTACCTGGAGTCTGATAGTTGAGTGAGACCATCTGGCATCCAGCGTTCCAGAAAATTTGAGGCATGTAATTGCTGGAATCCACTCTGCCTCCCTTTGGGTAAATCCGACTCATTTGACGTTTATTATAGCTGTGTTATTTGTTAAAGAAAATGGAATAACCAAGCAACATATATAGACCACTTGCTCACACTTCATGTTCTTTTTTACCCCCAAATGTTCCAGTTCATAAGGCATTTGACACTACAATGATCATGTTTAATAAAAGGTTGTGCATTATTTGGGTACCAAGTACTATCCCTCATCAGTGGTAATGTTAAAACAGTCCCATTATAGTACTCTCCATAAAAGGATACTTCACAAACTCAATTGCATGTGTTTTCAAATAACCTAGACCAACAGACTCATTAAAAGATGACATATTGTAGTGAATGTTGCGTTCTAAAAAGAAAATAAGTAAAAATTCCATTGTAAAACTTTGGGTGCAAAATTAATAGAATATCAAAAATGAAGTTAAACTGCTGAACACAAATACCTCAGAGATTCTTAGTAAAGAAAAGGCACAGTATAAAAATCTATAAATAGATAAATTAAATTCAACAAAAATCAAATTTCGCTCATTTGTTTCTCAGTCATCTTCTTCAACACAATGACTTTTCAAATCAGTGATAATATTGCCATTTCCCCCAAATTATGAATTCACCATGTTCAGAGCTAAAATATCAATGGCACTTCATATTTCTGAAAGTTAAATGAGTATTATAATTTAAAAAATACATATTTATAATAACCACGTATTACTGAGCAGTGAAAAGCAAGCCAGCCAAAGGCATTTGTACCATGTAACAATTTTGCTTGGCATTGCTGAAATAGGTTCACATCTCATAATTTGATGCCTCCATGTGGACAAAGGATGAAATGAAATGTCAGGGAAAATGTAAGGTAAACTTCATAACTAGATTAATAATACTTTTAAAAAAAGTTGGAAAATATATTTTACATTAACTGAACCTTTTTAGTTACCTTCCGCTACATGGAAACCTTGAAATTTTACAGGTTGGGCATAGTTGATCAACGCTGATAAGTATGGATGTATATTAGTTGTGGCACCTACATATTTGTAAGAAGCCATCCATGCTTGCTCATCTTCTGCAGTTATCACACCCTGAAAGCAAATTCAGAACAAAGAAATATATCATTAACAGCACCTTTTGGAGGGCTAAACTGTAATGAATTTAAAAGAGGATTTGGTCAGAATTTTTAGCAGAGAGCATACATGGATAATGACATAAAAGAGCCCTATTCCATCACCAGCGCATACACATTATGCTTACATATTCCAAAGAAAGACATGTAGAGTGTCTGAGTACATCTGTAGTTAAAGATCTTATTATCATGATTACTGATTATTCTGTGTCACCATCAGCTCTTTCCAGAGCAATTTAAATACTAGGAGGAAGTTCCTGTTTTGTGACAACAGAATTTACGATATACATTTTAAACATTTTGGAAAGGGAAGCAAGGGGGAAATATAGGGCTCAGTAAACAAATCAAGAGTGGGGGCAATGGAAACAAAGGATGAATTTGAGAAATACAGTACAATATTCTGAAATTTGATGGCAACAGGGCTAAAGATTAAGATTCACCTTTATTAGAGATACAGACAGTATCCGGTCACATGCAGAACAGAGTGTCCTGTGCTCTATACTTGGCCTCAGTGTGTATTTTTAATTTTCCAATTTATGACCTTAGTACACACCTAAGCTTAATTTGCTGTTGTTGCCTTCAAGTTACTTCTGACTTATGTTGACCCTAAGATGGCCAATTCACAGGGTTTTCTTGGCAAGATTTGCTCAGAAGGGTTTGCCTTTGCCTTTGCTCTCCTCTAAGGCTGAGAGAGTGACTTGCCCAAGGTCATCCAGTGGATTTCCATGGACAAGTGAGGATTCGAAACCTGGTTCCCAGAGTCATAGTCCAATGGTCAGACCACTACACCATGCTGGCACACACCTTAATGTGTGTTTTCAGTGTTCCATCTTGGGACCCAGGGTAAAGGAACATGGATTTTTTGGGAATTATTCACCTTCCTAAGATAAATACAAAATACCTGCCCTACATATTATCTTATTCAGTGCTGAACCTTGACTTGGAATACCATCTACCCTTCACTAATGCCTCCTGTGGTGTTACTACACTTAGCTAATAGAAATCTACAAAGACGAGTGCCAAGCAGTTGCCAAAATGTCCACCTTGTCATTTGGAAACAAAGTCTTTCCTCCATCCCCATGTCAACAAAGGCCAGTAGAAGGCCTCCTGAATCATCGGCCATCCTTCAACCCTATCCTGTTTGAAGAAAGAAGAGGGAGAGAAGAAGGGAGCAGTGCTGCCTTCAGGCATGGTACTTCCCTACAGGCTGAGGAGTGTCAGCACTGATCTAAACTGTAGCAAACTGGATGGGGCTCTTGTTTCCATCCTCCCAAGGGCTAGTAGTGATGGTAGTGCCTTGCCCTTTTGACCAGGACAGAAGAAAAAAGATCATAAATGGTGACTCATCCCAGGTAGAAATAAACAAGCTTCAAAAATGTCAGCTTCTTTCAACAGCTCCGATGTATAAAAGTCATGGCCACTCTCTATGTCAGTAATAGTAAAAGAGAGTAATTTTCTTCTTTTTTGTACTTCTAACAGGCTATAGCTGGTGTAAAGTAGAGGAAAGAGTGGCACCATGCAACACCCCAGGAGCCATTTGTTTTGGTCCAGGCCCTTCAGAAGTAAAGACAAACAAAAACCCTCCAAAAACCAAACCAAACCAAAACCTTAGAGAATATCATACAGGCCCCTGGAACAGACCTTGTGTGATAGAAAAGGGGCCAGGATGGGGCCGGAATGAGTGGGGGATGCATTTTACCACACACAAAAGTCCCCATTCCGTTCCCTTCCCTTCCGTTCCCCATCCATCCCACAGGAGGCGATTTTTGAGAACGGTTCAGTAACCATTCTAAAAAATTGCCTCCTGTGGGATGGATGGGGAACGGAACAGAAGGGAAGGGAACAGAATGGGGACTTTTGTGTGTGGTAAAATGCATCCCCCACTTGTTCTGCACTCATTCCTGCCCCCTTTTGTTCCATTCCGAATCCATCCTGGTGCACTAAACTTCTTTGATTCCTGCCCCCTGCAAAACCCATCAAACCCTTTTTGTCCCCAGGTGTGATCTAGAAGACACAATGGAAATTTTCACCATGTTTTTGGCGCTTTGGGCCATTTTAGACCCAGGATAGGGCTTTTTCTAAAACAAGAATTGCACATGAACTGATTTCCTGTTGCTATAGAAAGGCTTCTTCCAGATCTAAAATGGTCATGGAGAACCAATAATAATAATAATAATAATAATAATAATAATAATAATAATAATAATTTTAAAAATGGAGAAAATGTCCTAGAGGGCATTTGGAGACATAGAGGATGTTTGGAGACAATTCTTTCTAAAGTGTGTGTGAGTGTGTGTGTGCACCTTGTGTAAGTGTGTGTGAGGTCTTTCAAGGTGTCCTGGGGCCCCCATAACCTTCCACAGTTGCCCACCATTAGTGGAGAGGGACAGGAGAAAGGAATAATTACAAGGTACTCAATAATTAAAACTTCAATAGGTCTGTTATAATATAGTACATATCCTCCAAGTCTCATGCATGCATTATTGGATCCAAAGAACCATGAGCTGCTATTTCTGCTGTTCTCATGTGCTTGCACAAGGATTTGCAAAACTCTTCATGCATTGTTATAATGAACAAATCCTTCAGCGAGCTTCAAGTTCTTGTTCATCAAGAGTTTGCTCTATGTTCTTGTGCATGCAGAAGATTTTTAGATTTCACTGTTATTTTTCTCATGCAATACTATATAGCACAAGGCAGAAAACAGTCTTCCAAAGAAACAGTCTGCATTGGAAATCTAGTTTTGGATCCAACCCACAGTTGTATGAATATTAGTCACCATTCAAAAAAAAAAGGGAAGGATCCCTTAACAATTCCACCTTGTGACCTACTTACTTTGCAACGCAGGGGAAACAGAAATCTTGGAAGTTTTTCTCTTTTTTTCAGTTGGCATCTGGCTGTCATATTACATTAAGTATAAATGGGCACCCAAGGCTCCTTGGCTACTTCTGAGATGCAGGCTGCTTCTAGAGCTAGAAGTAGCAGGAACAGATTCCCCCTCCATCTTACTCTTTCCCCAGTTCCTGCCCACCAAGAAAGTATTCAATATAATTGCCCTTTACTTCACTGTCATTTCCATTAAAAAGGCACAATGTTCATATCATTCTATAGCAGCTAGTCAATATCTTGGCAATAGCCTAGAGCTGTTAAATGATCTGCAACAAGAATTTGCATCATATATCAGAAAAAAGCCTGCAAGTATGAGATGCTTATAGGGCGAGGGACAAAAGAGAGAGAAGGCTGTAATCCAGGAAAGATGTCTCTTTTTCCATCTGTCCTTTTAAACAGTTAACTATTTTAACTGCACGTCTATTTTAAAGTCAATATTCCTCTAAGAAAAATATGGAAAGAAAGATCAACCTTTCAAATTTATTGTCATGTTCTCCTTGACATTTTTCTTTGACATTTCTCCTGGTCCATAATTAGCTATGAAATATTTTGCATGCCCTTTGAAAAGATAGTAGGAAGTGGAAAGGATATTAGAAAATAATTAAAAATGAATGAAAAATACATTTCTCGAGTGCTGGAAATCCTAATGGGTATACTAGAGGTACAAAAATCCTTGAAGTTCAGGAATTGCTCTATACAAAACATATATATTTCCAAAAAAAGTGCAGTATTTTATGCACAGAGACAAGTACATCTGTACGGGGAAAAAAATCCATGTATTAAAATATTTTGTGAAGTTGAAGACTTTCACGTCCGGAATGCATAGTTTTTTGTGGGGTTTTTGTGCTATGTGGCCATGTTCTGAAAGTTTATTCCTGACATTTTACCAGCATCTGTGGCTGGCAACTCCTGGATCCTCTGTACTATTATGTTCCCTGCAGTGAATCCAGGAGTTGCCAGCAACAGATGCTGGCAAAACATCAGGAATAAACTCTTCCAGAACACAAACACACAGCCTAACCCCTCCCACAAAAAACGATAAAAATATTTTCTTTGCAGAAAGTCCTGCTTTCTGTGCAGCAAACGTGTATATTGTGAAGGAAACTTGTTTTCTAAGCACAGAATGCCATTTTCTACATTTAAAACCATGTGTATTTTGTTTTGGACAGAGTAAATCCTGAACTACAGGTAGTTTTCAAAAACTTTACAGTTTTGGCAGACTTTTTCACAGCGAGGAGAGAAATGCTAAAATTATTCATTTCTGCCTGTAAAAACAAAATTTAGGAAGATGTACATTCATAAAAGATAGTAATGGATCAGTTCATATGGAACTGATTTGATCGCTGTGGCATAATTCCAAGCCATTTCAGAATGGTTGGCCTCTTCTATATAAACAACAGAAAAACCATAAAAGATGGGCAGACAGAAACTCATACTTGGTAGGCCTGTTGGAATCAGAAGAATCTTCACAGACAAGAAACATGGAGAATGGGCAGCAGTAGAAGGAGGTTCAAGCGAAGCGTTGCCAGAGAAAAGTTTAACATGCAACCACCACCTCTGCCCCAAAGAAAAGAAAGAAAAAGAAAAAGAGAAAGCAAGAGTAGAGGGGGATATGAAGAGAGGAGAAGGAAGTCAAAGTGGCCAATCATTCTTCAATGAGCTAACTACGTAAACATCTGCATTAGCCCAAGGCAGCGGAGGCATGCAGACAACTTAAGCACCCAACTACCCTAGACAGAAGGAGGGGTAGTTGGATCTATAAAGAAAGAGCCACCATGAAAATCATAAATAATCTAATAAATCCTGAGGAATAGCTAAAGAGAAGGCTAAATGATGCAGTGAGTTAAGGATGCATTCTACAAAGCAGGCTTGTTAGGTGCACAGAAATGAAGAAATTAAAAGCTGTAAAATATCTCGTGGGTCACCTTTTTATTGTTTTCTTGTTCAGAATCGTCCACAGCCTAAGGGGAAAAATACAGATATTATCCAAAGAAGTTGCAGTACCACATACTCATAACTCAAAGGGAATGGGGAAGGCATAAAGCAAGAGGGAGAACTGGACTTTTCATTTTAAAATTATCCTTTCCACTAGGTGTATGCTTAAACTAAAGCTGCTGTTTAAAAAGCAAGGCAGTTTGCAAGGTGGCAAAGGGAAGGCCCTTGGTGCAGAAGGGATGACAAGGTATGAGTGGGAATAAGATCAGGGATTGTATCTGGGTCCATGTCAGCACTGGATGAAAAACCAATGAACTGAAGCTGCTCCGTACTTCACATTTGAGGAGCTGTTGACAATTCTGTCTCTGAAGTTAATAGAGACTGACATCTGAAGACATTATTCTGGAATATCTATTACATAGCTAAATACTAGGGGATGAAAGCAGCCAACCCAGATCATAACCAAGGACATGCTAATTAACGGGAAGGAGTTGCATGCCTTTTATTTCCTGTAGCCACAAACATACCGTGCTAAATGGACAACTCCCAACTTGGTTAGATGGAATCTGAAATTCCATAGGAAGCAAAGAAAAAGCAAGTGAGTTGTGTTGGCATTCTTGAATTAGTAGTTTTAGTTCAGAGACATTTTTAAAAGAAAAAAAACCTGATGATAAAGAGAGTTTCTACTGGTAGAGCCACCTAGATCAAGATCAGAAGATAACTAGGTAAGAAAGAAGGAGCTAGAATACCAACATGAACAAAGTTATAAAATGTTTCAGAATTTTAATTTTCTCCTTGAGTTAGCAGGATTTGATCTGTTTACTTTGCTAACTGAAATGTTTCATAACAAAGAGCCACTTGGTAACTTGAATGGAATAGTAAACTATACCAATTAAGAACAAAGAGAGCAATACCTTCATTCGTCTGTTTTTATGATGCCTTGCTACCAATCTCAAACTGGCTCTTTCAAATGCTTCTTCTAACTTTACAGAATTCTGGCTCGCTAATTATTTCCACAGTTATTCATTGTAAAATCTTTATTCATAAGGTGAATAAGACAGATTCACTGTACTGTACAGTGAAGGCACAAAAGCAGTTCTGTCCAGCAGCAACCTGCAGTGAATGAAGTCAGACCCTCCCTTCGTGACTCTGATCCAAATCACATACACACAAGGATAATCAATACAATGTGCACAGAACATGAGATGTAGCTTTCTCTGAGTATCTGCACTGCACACTTTGAAGATTTTCATACCTGGCTGAATCACTGGGAAAATGTCACTCAAATGTCCCTCAAACATGGAGGAAGCGCGCGTGTGTGGGAGCGACGATTGCATGACGATTGAGGAAGTGCACCTGGCTTCCACACATGTGCGCTTCCTCCATGTTTGAGGGACATTTTAGTGATGTTTCCCCAGCAATTCGGCCAGGTATGTAAATGTTCTCTGATCCAGTTTTCATGACCATCTTAATGACGTGTCTTTTAATATATTCAGAAAAAGCAGCCTTACCTTTTTCACATTGTTGGCTACAGATTCTTTTTGGCTCAAGTCATCTGCAGAGAGTTCACTTCCAAATTTGTACTCTGGATGAGCTTCCTCTTCCTGGTCAGCTAAATGCCCACATAGGCCAAAAGAAATAAGACACCGGGGGTAGTAGGAGAAACAGTGAAAATGAAGGCAACAATACAGATCAAATCCAAAGAGTTCACCAGAAGTTTTTAAAAGGCTCCCATCTTACCCATAAATAAAGAACTCCTCCCAGTAACAATAATATAGCAGCACTTAAAATATGGATTAAAACTCTGTAGGCAAAAAGTAGCTATCAGAGGCACCTCAGAAGGAGAATGCTGTGTTTGGCAATGGCTCACTCCATGACTATACCTGTAGCAATCATCCATTACCTCCTTTGCTCATTTAGGCCTTCTTAGTATATAACAAAGACTCAACAAGATATTCTGTTGCAGGTGGTTGCAGATATGACCATGTCACCCTCTGCTGTTGCACAGCACTTATGTGCCTTTCTAAGAGGCAAATATTAGAGCCACAATATCAGTACCTGCTCTGTGGGCCCTGCATGGTGGTTCAAATCCATTAAACCCCTATCCTATCTATTAAACCAACATAATACTATGGGATCAGTCCACATGTGAATATTTCATGAACTCACTGCATTTACTGCATATAATTTTAGAATATACAGGACAGTTATAAATATTCATCTTTTTCCCCTCAAGAGTGGAAGCTCATCTCACTATGGTCATTATGAGACCACAAACAAAGAAACCAATAAATGCAATTCATTAGCCTCACACTAAGGCTAACTGCCAAGTGAGCTCAGATACTATAATTATCAGCAGAGGTTTATAAAAAGATAATTTTAAAATATCATCTTACCACTTTCTATCTCTTCTTCATTATCATCTTCTAAGATGCTGACAGGAGCAGCAGTTTCACCAGCTTCCATCATACTTTTCAAAGTTTCAAGCTGTTCTATTTAAAATAAAATGGATGCACCACACACATACAAAAGAGGGGGGGCATAGTTTATTAGTCAAAATATGTTGTAAAATCATTCAGTTGTTAAGGCTTGAATTTAAATGGACAGGCCAACCTTTGACAGCATTACATTACTGAAGAATACTGACATCTAGAATTCTCAGTCAGCCCATTAAAGTCTGGGCTCTGTGAAATTCCATTCCAGCCCAACCTGTTGGTGTATCTTGACTAATTTATGAATTACTGACTAAAACACGTGAATTATCATCATATGGAAGTCACACAGAATACAGTACACAATCAAGTGGTTGATGATCTGGTTTAGTCCTATGAGACTGTGACTAGTCTCTATAGTATGAGGCCATGAGCCAAATAAAACATCCTCCCCGCATTTCCACAGCAAGTAGTCCTGATGATACAGGGCCAAATCTCAGGTTCTGGTGAGAACTGTCCAGACAATGTCCAGCCTGTTCAGCACTGAAACTGCCATAAACCCCTCTTAAAATGGTATTTTGAAGAGGATCTTTTAAATGGATTTTTAAAGAGAGGGACAAACAGACAAACAAACCAAAAACCACTTCACCACTTGCTCTGGATTTGCAGCACTGGGTGGCTATTCATATGCATGTTCCTCTGTGCCACCTGGCAGTGGTACCATTGATGCAAGTCACTTTGTCTGGGTCAGAATGAGGTGCCCAGCCATGTGAGTGATGCTGGGAACTTTATTCTTACTTCAGAGTGAGCAACTTGCAGCAGTGGCGCTGGGCAGCACAGTAGATGCATATGTGAACAGCCATTCAGTGTGGCAACTGAGTGCCTTGCACTCTGGCGGGACATTAGAGCAGCTCCAGGACCAGAATAGTCTGGACTGTTCTTGGATTCTGGCCAGTATGGACCCACCCTGAGAGAAAAATAGTGATGTAAAAATGTTGTTGGCCCTACTCATGTGACCTGTCTCTTTCAGCGTTACTCCAAAATGATGGGCCTCCTCTATTGACAATTAAATTACTGGCCTAATATGAAACATTTTTCAGGTTTTTGATTTTAAAACACATCTCAGGTCTTAAAAGGAAATAGCAGAGACAAGATATGGAGTTTCAAGCATTCGCTCTACCACTAAAGTATGGCTATATTAGCATTTTATAATCCTTTGACGGTTTACTTGAAAGAGAATCCCATTATACACAGTGCATCTGACTCCCAAGTAATGGCGCAGAGGACTACATTTATTGTCCCAAAATAACTTCATCACTGTATTTATAATGGTTTGCCTGCTAGTTGGTTTATGGTGGGGACTGGAAAGATAGGGAATTACTTCCACTCTTTGAGTTCAATAGACAAAATGTAACTAGCCAGTTCCCCTGGCAAAACTACAAGACTCTGAAATACAGTACCAAAGTGAAGATAGAACCCACCATCACTAAAAATCACAACAAAACTGAAACAAATAGTCAAAGAATTCTCTTTTATACCAAAAAGTGTGTCTTGTAAAAACACAGCAAGATCTCGTGAGAAGGCAAAATTTAATAAGATGACAAAACAATTCAACAATCCTCCAATTAGCAATTTTGCCATGCTGCATTAATGAGTAAAACAATAGCAAAAGAAAAGTCTATTATTTCCTGAGAACACTGGAAGCAACTGAGAAGTTTTAAATACAATGTTGTTTTTTATTGTAAGTTATTAACACCCAATGCTTTTAATGGCACTGTACTTACTTTTCTCCACTTCAGGTTTCAACCTCTTGTTTTTTATAAGAATCTTTCTCTTAAGGTCATTTGGGGAAGGCAAGGGTCTTCCTGCTTCAAGCTATAAACAAGAAAAAAGGCATAACTAAAAAACTAATTTGGGCATGTCACACTCTCTCAGCCTCAGGGGAAGGCAATGGCAAACCTCTGAACAAATCTGGACAAGAAAATCTCATAACAGGTTTTCTAGGGTGACCGTAAGTTGAAATCAAATTGAAAGCACACAACAACAACAACAATAAACATGAGTTTTGCATATGCTTCTTTAAAATGTGTATTATTGTCCTTTGCTTAGCTCTGCCCACAATTTTCTTGAAAAAAGGAAAGCCACACAAAGAACAAAGTCACCTGTAATTTGCCATCACCTCTAGTGAAGGAGAAGATAGCCATCTTTTTCTTCCACTCTTTCATGGCATTTGCTGAAGTATGTTATCCTTTTCAAGCACTTTCCATAACTTGCCAATTAGGAAAGTGTCCTCTGAGATTGGTCTATTATTTATTTATTTATTTATTTATTTTATCCTGCTGTTTTCCCAGAACTGGGACTGACAGCAGCTTCACAATATTAAAAGAACAATACAATTAAAAACATAGAAAAGAGGTGCATTAAAAAGGAATTAAATTATTACGATGTTAAAACAGATAGCTATTAAAAGAATAAAATACATTTGAAAAAGAGAAAACTGTACACTGGTGCCTCGGGATACGAAATGATCGGGTTACGAAATTTCCGGGATACAAAAAAGTTGGATTGGCAAAAACTGTTTCGGGTTACGAAATATTTTTCGGGTTACGAAATTCATTTCGGTGCGAAATTCAAATGCAAAGTGCAGCTATAGGCTTTCCAGTGCTAACGGAAAGCCTTTTCGGGTTACGAAATTTTCAGGTTAAGAAAGGAATGGCGGAACGAATTAATTTCGTAACCCGAGGCACCAGTGTATAACATATTTTAAAATGGAACAACATCCCAAGCTGGTCCTTTACAAACATTCCATTTTAAAAGGCGTTCCAGAGTCTAGGGGCAGCCACTAAGAAGGCCCTCTCTCGGGTCCCCACGGACTGTGTTTGTGTTGGGGACATAGGAGAAGGGCCTCTCCAGAGGATCTCAGATCCCAGGCTGGTTCACATAGGGAGATATGGTCTGCTAAATAGCATGGACCATATAGGGCTTTATAGGTCATAACCAATACTTTGAGTTGTGCCTGGAAACAAAATGCCAGTCAAACTGTCAGACTACTAAATCATACTTTCTTCAATCAATCAATCAATCAATAGCCATGTATATACAGTCAGCCCTCCATAGTTTCAACCACCTGTTGCTTGAAAATATTTTTTAAAAAACAAAACAAAAAACAATTGGAAATCCTGATTTTTAGAATTTTATATAAAGGGCACAATTTTACTATGTCATTGTATTTAATGGTACTTGAGCATCCATGGATTTTGGTATCTATTAGGGGGGGGGGTTGTCCTGGAACCAAACCCCAGCAGGTACCAAGGGCCCATTGTAGTGGGGAATTAGGCAGGTTCAGCAAGGTACCAATCAGGTTGCAATTCCTAGATTTAACAGCATGAGTCTTGCAACAAGACACTGCAGTCCGTTCAGAATCCAGCCAGGCCTCCATGCCCTCTTACAGGATATTCCATTTCCCTCCACTTTTTCCTCTCAGCCAGCCGGTACAGATTTTTACAACTGATGAACAAGGCAATTTCTGTCTTGCAACTGCTACTCCTTTTAATGTTTTCATTATGTTTGTGCACTTTTGCAAACCTTGACATTTCTTAAGGCCTAATCTCACTGTAATCATTGCTACAACTCTGTAAAGGAGGCAAGTAGTATTACTTTCATATTGTAGATGTAGGACTGAAGCTGGCCTAAGATCACTTGTGTTCAAGGCAGATGCGAGATTTGAATGACTGAATTCATTACTATGTGTTACTCTTTGCTCAGCCTCTTAACCACTTTGATATGCCAGTTCTAATACAGTCGGCAATTAAAATCAAAGTATTAAAAACTTTATCTGCCATATACAACAAAAGCCTGACATAATAAAACACTTTTCAGGAACCAGAAAGAAATCAACCATCCATCTTTCACAAGGAAAGGCATCCAGAAATCTAGGGGTGGTCCCTTAAGTATTGTGGGCCTATGCCCTTTAGAACTTTTAAACATCATCACTAACTTTTAGAATTCTGCTCAGAGGCAAACTAGCAACCAGGTGTAAATGCTGGAGAATCAGTGTAAGACAATTCCCAGGCAAGCACTCACTGACATCTTTCGATTTGCAGTGTGGACCAAATGAAGCTTCTGAAGACTTTCCACAGAAATGATGTCTAAATAATCCAGCTAGGATGCAATTCAGCTATTAATGACCACTGCCAAGTGTGTTCTCAAGAATGGGTGCAGGCGGCCCACCATTTTCAGCTGGCCAAAGACACTGCTACAACTACAACCATCACCTGATGATCTAGATGTAAAGCCATGTCTAGGAACATTTTCATACTGTGAACCTGATTTGTCAGAAAGTGTACTTCCTGATGCAAAACAGATAGAATCCCTGTTTTAGAATCTGTCCCCATCTTGGACCAACTATCTTGTCTGGGTTAGACAATTTGTTAGTCTTCATCCAAAATTGCCTCCAGAAACTAATTCAAAACTTCAACATTATTCTTGGTGTTAGATGAAAAACTGAAGTGAGTTGTTTGCCATTCTTATATTGGTGAAAATGCACTACAATGGCCAGTTTCTCAGAGGCAGGCAGGCAATGCCTGGTCTGAGATGCCCATAGCCAGTCTCTTCCCTTCAAGTGTAAAGTATCAACATGAAGTCACATTTGTGTGCCTTTATCCTTCAGGCTGGCAGTTTCATTATGAGGACACTAGGGCCAGTGACTCTCCTTCAGATAGGCAACATCAGTATGATTTCACAATGGGTTAGTCTCTATCCTTCAGGCAGCAACACTGCAATGAGATCACAATAGACAGTCACTACTTCAAGTGAACAGTGTCATGTGAGGTCACAATGGATAGCCTCTCTCTTCTACATCTTATTTTTTTTCCTTCACTGAAGCAGAAGCAGCATGTGGGTACATTCCCTCCTCTTCTCTCCAAAGGCTGAAAGAAGCAGTATATGTGAGCGGAGGCCTTGAGATGAGCATATGTAGGGACAGGTGGGCAAACTTTTTTGTGCTTTGTTTTGTTTTGACTGTGGTGGTCAGTAACCATGTGTGGTCACTAACATCTCTCTCACGGAAACAAGGATCTAGATGTGGCTAGAGAAGACACAGCCTATCAAAGGATCAGAACTTGTAGGTAAGAAGGTACACCAGCTTTTTCAGGATAGAAACACACACAAAAGGAAAACAAAATAGTAGGGTTTGTGGGAATTTCAGCAGCCCCCATGATATAATAAGTGCCTGCGTATGGAGTTAGAAATGGCCACAGCTTTAGGGGAAGTGGCAGTCTGCAGATGAGCAGAGGGAAATACAGCAGGGACTGAAACTCCAGAGTGTCCTGCCTGGAGAAGCAACAGATTAGGAGAGACCACAGAATTGGCACAGAATATAAGAAGAGAAGATGAAGAGAAGCCATCTTCTGGGCAAAGGGAGTTGAGAGGCAAGAAAGACAATGATTACCCTAGACTCAGCAGTATCTCATTCACTCCAAGTCACAGGGGTGCTGAGGGAACCCCACAAGGGAACTTCAAGTAAAAAGAGCCTTGCCTTAGGGGCTCAACAGACAGCCCCTAAGGGGCGGCTCCGTGCCGCCCCTGGAAGCACCAGACCAGGGCCTTGGCAACCGCATGCTGCGGCCCCAATATGGGCTTTCTGCGGCACAAAAAGAAGCTGCAAAAAGTGCCTGCTTTTTCTGCCAAAGAAAGGGCATTTGTGCTGTTGCAGTGGCAGCTTTTTGGTACTCCTTTGGTGCAACATGTTTAAATGCTGTGCCAACGAAGTGCCGTGACACCCCCCGCCATGTGGTTCGGCATGCGGCATGTGTGATGGTGGTGTGTGGGTGGCTGGTGTGCATACACCACACCCTCATGCCGGCATATAATGCCAGTCTGTTTAGCCCCTCAGTGCCCATAAGACATCTGATTACAAACTCCAGAAGGTATGGCAATTTTCCTTGCTGATTCAGGATGTTGGAGACTGTGGTAAAGAAGATTGGAATGAAAACAAGGGGGTGGGATGAATAAAACAAAGCAGCCCCTATACAAGGTGTTTCATTCCTAAAGAAGAATAGCATATTCTGAAAGAGGAAGTGAACAGAGAACAAGATGTAAACATTATATTTGGTTTATCCCTGAAATGGGGTCTCATTTTGAAAACAAATCCTACAAAAGGAAAACTGCCAGGCTCCTGTACATGGCATTTGTAGTAAACAGAAACTCAAATCAACAGCCAGCTAATAATAATTTTCACAGTGCCCTCACTCCATGGCCTTTACTGAGAATTGCCAAGTTGTAGCAGAATCAAACAAAGCCAAATTGCACAATTTCTCTTTGTGTCCCATAGTGCTGCCCAGTGCATTTCCAACACCAGTCACTGCAGCCCTTGCTTTTTCAGTTCTCTTCACCTTAAAATGTTTTAGAGCTTTGGGCCCCAGCTTTACTGAAGGCAGCCAGAAGGCAATACTTACTTTAATTTTTCTATTTGCTTTTGTTAACGTAACAGCTAAATCTAATTTTATTAATTGCATATCATTATCACATTAAAAACAACTAAATACCCATTTATATAATTTATTTTAACTGACCTTGGAATCCCAGTTAATACTTCACATATTATTTCACACCCATCCTCCTCCCCCACACACACTGGGATTAATTTCCACCTTGGAAAAATGTGTATTGTAATGTTTTTACGGGAATGACAAATGTGTGGTGTAGTGGTTTGACTGTTGAAATAGGATGCTAGAATACCAGAGTTTGAATCCTCTCTCAGCCATGGAAGCCCACTAGGTGGCCTTGATGAGTCACACACTCTCAGCCTCACAGGAAGGCAATGGCAAACACCTTCTAAACAAATCTTGCTGAGAAACCCCCGTGATAGTTTCGCCTTAGGGTTGCCATCAGTCAGAAATTATTTGACAGACACAGAACAACAGCACAGAACAACAACAACAATTTATTAAGGATGGTGTAAATGGAGTTGGGGTTGTTTGAGAGTATACTCATGTATACTTATGGCATAAGATTTCACAGACAAGAGACCCCTTGAGCAAATCTATGAATGTATGCATATGAGCATATACTTAAGTTATTTATAGCCTTTCAGCTAAAAGGCTCCTGGATGACTTACAAAGAGGATAGTTCCCTGTCAAATATAAATAAATAAATAAATAAATAAATAAATAAGATTTACAGGGAGTAACTGTAAAGAGTGGGTTTACAAGGGGAGAAATATGCCAAAAAAAGAAATATTCTGAAAAATTAAGGAGTAAGGATAACTAGAAGCAACAGAATTCAGGGGCTTCATGTTGCAGAAACCGAATTTCACCCAAGTCTATGAATATACATGATACATGCCACCATCTTTTCTCAAAGTTTTTAACAAGACAATGTAAACCAAACGATTGTAAGATACCTACTGGATGTGATTCCAGTGGTTGTTTCAGCAGAAGGTCTCCAAAAATATCTTCACAATACTTTGACATTTTGTACTGTTGATATTTGCTAGGAGAAAAGACATCATCATGAATGATCATATAATAGGGTGTTAAATCTAATCTACTGTTGCATAATTGAAAATTAGTTTACCAAAATATTCAGCCACATACAAAAGCTTAAAACCTAAAATAATTGGGTAACTGGTTTAAAATAAACATATGGAAGTATATAATGGCTTTCAAGTATATTAAAACTTTTGTTTTAAACCCAGTGTAGGAAAGAATTTAAATATGACATTTTAAATTAAAAAGTACAAATATATAATCAAAAGTGACCTCAGATTTAATTTAGCTGAGTAATGTTGGAATGCTGTTATTAGGAACAGTTCTGCCCTAATTTCTTCTTGATTGCTTCATTAAAAATGCAAGAGGAATGATTTTTCGTGATGTACCTGCAATGATTTTCAAATGACAGGATGACAGGATAGTCAGATGTTACAAACGCTGTTTCCTTAATGGCTTGAATCACGTCCTTCCAAACAGAATAGGAAAAGTTACATATGAATACTAAGCGATCAAAACTATATTAAACACAAAAGATGTCACATATTAAAACATGTACATACAACATATGTTGAAAAAGAACTTCATGCTGATTGTTTCAATTTAGTACTCTATCACCAAAATGGCCAGTAGGATTTCCTATGTTTTCCCTATTGCTGAAAGAAAGCTATTATGCTGGTAAACAATACACTACCACAAATGCTATGATCTCTCCAGTCTACTGCTATTGGCAAAATCTTATTCAGAGTAAGTCTCATACTTTCTCTTTCCACTGATGTAAAATAGAAACAGAAAACCTTATAGAACCAAAATAAAATTTATTCCACATTAAATATATCTTTCTGTTGTTTAGCCCATCATAGGATACAATTACCCCACAGATTAGGGGAGGGTTTCATTTTTAGGCTGATGCAGAGAAGGTTATATACAATCCATCAGAATGAAGCTGCAGAACATTGACTAGTGATATGGGGTGGTTTTATATATCTGCATGGAATAATTGCATTATACTTAAAGAGGGAGTTTACACAACTGGAGGCCGAGTTCCCCGTAAAACATGAAAGAAATACAAAAACCAGATCTATAGTTGAGCCTTTTAAATTACATGTGACGCATACCTTGAACAGAATGTCTGTACACATAGCTTTCCCATGTGTTATTATTGGTTCTTGGTCTTCACCTTTCCCATCCCAGCAATCAAGTTCAACACATCTACAAGCCCAAAGTGAAAAGAAGAACTGAATCTCTTTTTTTCTTGCTGAAAGAAGTAGCTGTAACATTTTATACAGAATTCCATTCAAATTATGTGACATGGTTGTTGCTGTCTGAAAATGCAATTTGTACGTGCAGAAAGACGACTTGAGCAAAAAGGATACTCATTATGTTTTTACATATTTTGAACAGAACTCACCTTCCCTTTCAAGGCAATTAAATGCAAAGTACACACATGTAAATACAGATTCACTTACATCAGACATGGGGAAAATGAATGCGAAGTTATTTTTTAAAAAACTCAAAACATCTCCATAATCTGCTACATGGCGTGGGGGAAGGCAATGTTGCCACACTTTCCACCCTCCCCAGCTGTTTCTAGACCAAGAAAGGCCTTCATATAACAGGGACACAAACTGGAATAGGGAAACCAGTAACACAGCAAATTGCTTCACACACTCCCTCAGGGTATTTGTCTTGAATCAAATCATTATTTAAGTATTTTATTTAAAAAATCTGTTGGTGGGAGGAAATGGCAGAGTGAGGGGATGCTGGAGAGGTGTGGCCCTTCAGGATTATTAAGTGAATGGACACAGATCTCCAGTCCCTGTGAGCTACTCCCTTATAAATTAGCAAATGCCTCTGAAATGCATTCCAATATAATTTAATTTTTATTTTGTTGCTAAAGTGTATGGTGAAAAGCGACGGCATTCATTTGGTTAAAAAAAATCCTAGTGTACTATGTCCATCTTGCAATTTCTTTCTTTAAAGGTATTGTTGCAGTCTTCCACAAATATTGTTAGAATACGTCCAGTATTTAATTCAGTGTTTTATATATGTATGTTTTTATATCATACTGTACATATATAATACACACTAAATCAGTAGTAGTGGTGATCTGGATAAAATTTAAACTGTTTTGTACTGTAGTTTCCCTTTAAAGTATTCCCTTAAACCATCATCATGCACGACCAACCTGCATCCAGCTAAGAGGACTTGTCTGTACATCTCCACAGATGACTTCCCACCAAACTGTCTTCCTGTCAAATATGTGTTGTGGGAGGAGCTAATGAAGTAGTGAGCCAAAGGCTGTTCCATTTCTTGGTATAGTTCTAAGCGGTCAAGGAAGACAGGTGCATTCTCATCGGACATCAAGTATCGGCAAAATCCATCACTTGACATGAGACCTAAAAAGCACAAAAACCAGGATTATAGATCCCCCTTAGGCTGTTCCCAATTCAACTGACTATGAAACCACATATTTTGCTGTAAAATATGGCTCAGCATTTTTTCAGGAGCAATTTCTAAGGAACAGCATGAGGGAGTGTAGGGGAAGACATGCATGTTCTTCTGTATTGTTTAGAAAGCAATGATAACAATATGAGGGAATTGTATCCTGTTCCGGAGACTTGGTCCACAATTACAATCTGTAGAGGTCATGACAACAAGCTGACAAACAATTGCTAATTGCCACTTTCGCAGCTTGTGATAAAGCTGACTACAAAGAGCAGTTTCTCCCTTATATATTAAGAAAAGACATCCAAATTCTTGGAGTTTGATAGGAGATAAGATGAACATTCCATGATCTTAATTTGGTCCTTAATTTAGAAAAGAATTGTGGGATGAAAAGTTGGTAGCTGTAATTGATTGGTGAGTTCTACCTTGGAGTAAACATGAACAACTGTTGAGGTCAGTGCTGCTGAGTTGCTCTAGAAGTTCTGAAGAGAGGAACATTACAGAAAGAGCCTGGAAGCTAGAAAAAACCTGAAAACTTCAAATCAGTGGGAAACCTCTAAGAAAAGACTAAAAGACAAGGCTGTAATCACTCATAAAAACAGACAGAGAAAGCTACATCTGTAGAGGGAAAATTCTAGAGATGGTTTCCTGTCACTAGTCCCAGCTTCTGCCAACCTAGCAGTTCGAACGCATTCAAAAGTGCAACTAGATAAAAAGGTACCACTTTGGTGGGAAGGTAGCAGTGTTCCGTGTGCCTTGGCATTTAGTCATGCTGGCCACATGATCACAGAGTCATCTTTGACAACTCTGGTTCCCTCGGCTTAGTAACGCAGATGAGCACCACCCCCTACAAGTCAGACACAACTAGACAATCATATCAAAGATGAAATCTTTACCTTTTACCTTTAAACCTACCTATGTTACATTACATTTTTTTTAAAATGGAGACACTGAGGGGTGGGATCCATGCACTAAACCAGAACTCCCACAAGAGTTCTGCACATAGGGTATCCAGGAAGGTACAATAGCTTCTTTATTCTTTAGTTATGTTACCAGGACTTTAGCAACTACTCATAGGGAGAATCAAGTCCAGAAAGGATAAAACTAAAAAACAGCTGGCTCTTCTTGATGGCTATATAAAGATATGCATTATCTACTTGCAGAGGCTAGGTGGTTACCATGTGTTATTTTTTAAAAATTGTATGTATTTTATTTATATGAAAGGTAAGAGTGGGACCCAAGGCAGCTAACAAAAGGAACTGGCTTAAACTTAATAACATTTAAATACAATTTTTCTTTAAAAAAAACAAACTGTTACAACCATAGCTTATAAACAGTATAAAATCATTAAAAGGCATACAAAATGAATGTATCAGGGCAATCAGATGAACTAATGTATCTCCATTTGGAACCACAATCTACACCATTTGTTGACCACAGCTGATCCAGGAAACCCCCCAGTTAACTGTTTAATGACTGTAAAACTGAACTCAGTAAAAAATTCCTTTTGGAAAAAAAGCTTTCATTTGTGTTTCTGTTGCCTTCCAGTGGGAACCTTATGGGGACACTCTGCTTCACATACTTAGCAATCCAGGTTAAAAGGTCCTAGTTTATGCCACCTTTACTGGACTAACAGCAGTCTGTTCTCCAGTGTCATAAAGCCAGAGTGAATAATCTGAATGGCTTGTTTCCAGGATGAATAAGATATGTCAATTATGTTACTATGGAGCAAAAGTCAAGATGTCCTATGCAAATAAACAAGCATCTTCAACGAAAACCAAAGTTTATCATCCTATATCACCTTCTTCTTACCTTTGTTCTTTAAATCTTCATCTGGCTCATATGTTTCAATTATCTGCATTGCTCTTTTGGGATCATAGAATGGAAATAAAATTTCATTCAGCCGAGGATCGCGTTGATGCTATGGTTAGAGAAAAAACAGAATCAGAGAGATAGTGTGCAGCTTGACTTCTACAATGGTTGTATTAATGCAGATATTGTTGGAAGGGGATGTAACTGCTTTTAAGTTAGCTATTCTTATTTTCTAGGTTTTTAAAAAAATATATCTAAATTCTCTGTATGAATTGATTCACATTCATGTTAACTAAAATTGGATAATGAGTTGTCAGTGTTATTATTCATAAACAATAGCATACATGATGTATATCATTGTCCAGTTTCAGAATTCATTAATGAATTGTTGCTTTTAACTGCGCTTGAATTGGCCCTGACTCATGGTAATCCTGTGGATGAGACATCAACAATCCCCCCATCCTCCACTGCTATGCTTAAGACTTGTAAATTTGTGACCTCTCTAATAGAGTCTAGCCATCTGGTGTGTAGTTTCCCTCTCTTTCTACTGTCCACCACCTTTCCTAGCATTATTGTCTTTTCTAGTGAGTCATGACTTCTCATGATGTGGTCACAATATGACAGCCTTAATTTGATCATCTTGGCTTCAGAAAAATTTCTGGCTTTATCTGCTCAAGAATTCATTTGTTTAACTTTTTTGGTTGCTCTCTTTTTTAAATAACAGACAGACCAGTTTAACCTCGATTACTTCTGTAAACTTCTGAATTTTCAGTATTACACCATATAACTAGGGTACGTCTTTGTAAAACAACACCATTCATCATAAGAGTGTCAGCTTATATCAAAATATGAAAACTGCCCTTCACAGATGATGATGTTGATAGTATGCTTTATGGAATTCTATGGGCTCAAATAAATAGCTTCATAGAACAGATAAATTCAACTGGCCATCCATCAGTTTATAAGGTAAACCTGAGCAACTTTAAATTATACTGGAAATAAATATTGCCATGGAAGAGATTTGTTTGTTTGTTTTTGAAAAATAATGTTGAATGGAATGGAAAAAATGAATGTGGTATATCTGAATGAAGTTATCTAATTATGTTAATGGTATAAATGGCTAAGACCTCAAGTTCTAGTTGACTTATGGCCAACTAGGCATGCATGTGCCATCTCCAAACTGCATTCCAAAGTCCCATCAGCTGCAAAAATGATTTGCTATGAGATACATGGGAACTAATGGTGGAGAAATGCAAGCTAAAATTTTCTGGGGATGCATGTTTCATTTTTGGGATCATGTCAATTAAATAGGGCTTGGATTGTTGGTGCCCACCTCTCTCTTAAAGTAGAAGAACTGTTTGAAGGCAGAGTTTTAGTCAAATGATGGGGTTTGCCTAGTCTTTCATCACTTCTGCTTCTAATGCTCCAATGGGACACCATTCTAGAAAGATAAGAGCCCTCTAGAATAATGTCCAAACTATCATGGACAACTGGAGCTGGCTGAAGGGTAAATCAGAAAGAATCAAGAAAACCATACCCACCCTGATCTTGCAAGAGAGATTTTTGATCCAAGCAATGTGCTGGAGGGTATTAAATTCTCCAACGCCATTGGTTCTAGAAGTAGGAACCCTTGGCTCTACATGAAGGTGTCCTGAATGGTGACCAGCTAGATTGGAAATATCAATCATGTTGATGGGTAATGAAACAGTCTTTTGCTCCAACCTTGCTCTCCCCACCCATAATAGCCTTTGAGGTTTGCTGATCCTAACAAAATACTTCTTGTATGGGCTGTCTGACTCTTCTCTTGCTTGTGTTTCAGTATAGTGCATAGTTGAAATGTCCATGATATGATTCCTGATTCAGAGATTGTCAGTCTCTCTTGACAGGTGCCTACAGCCTATACTGGATAGATATATACAATGGAGACGTAAACCTAGGTGAAGTAAAGACCACCCCAAAGGGGCAGCCTGAAGCCGCTCCTTTTCATGCTGGATTGGGGCCAAGACAACCTCACCGGCAGCCCTGCAGCTCCAATCTGGCATTTTCCCAGGACAAAGAGAAGCAGCAAAATGCTGCTTGTCTTTGGTCTGGAAAAGGGGTGCTCTTGAGCCTTAGGCACCCACTGCACCCCGGCGCTAAAGAGGCAATCCCTTCCTCCTCTGGATCATTGGTGCGGCCATGTAGTTGCTGCACCAACAATCTGCTGGCAGGAAGAAGCTGCCTAGTGCAGCTTCTTCTTGAGATGTTAAAGGGCTGCAACTCCTTTATGACGTCTCTTCTTGCTGCGGATATGCGGACGCTGTATGTTGCACATGTCATCATGGCGGCTCCCATGTGGACGGGAGACTGCCATGATGATGGAGCCCACATGTTCTAGAGTTCCGGACCGTGCAGTTACTGCATGGTCCGGACCCCTAGAATCAGCAGCGACACACTGCTTTGTGCCCGTGTACAGCGTGCCTGCGCCATACGCGGGCGCGCCATATGCGGCCTTGAGCATACGCGCTCAAGCCGCGGGGCGCACACAGGGCGAAAGGGGCAGCACGTCCCATTCAATTGAATGGGCGCGCGCGCCCGTTACACCCCGCCGCGCCGCCACGCCCGAGCCCCATTGTTTCCAATGGGGCTCAAGCATAGGCGGGATTTGTCTTACGCGGAGGGATCCGGAACGGATCCCCCGCGTAAGGCGAGGACGGACTGTATATCGGGCCTTTATGAAGATACACATTTCAACAGAATTATATCACTTATATATGTTATTAAATAGCTTTAGAATGGAATGTAATTAAACGATAATGACAACTGTACACAAAGGAAGAACACATGCTTGTAGGATAGTATGTCAACAGAAGCAAAATACCAATAGCTAACTACAGGAAAAACAAGAACAAACCATTGTTAGAAAAACTTTGACATATCTAGCATTTCATATGTTTAAGATTGCACCCAATAGGCTATAAACAATTGGCAATCCCCCCCCCCCCCCAAAAAAAATATGTGGCTAACTGGACACTGTTTGATGTCTAATGAGCTAGACAAATACATGTTTCAGAGAATATATACCCAGATTCTAGTAATGCTATAAACTGAGACTGCAATAAATGCAGGTGTAGTAAGAAGGTTAGATTATGTCAAGGAATAACATTGATATGGAACAAATTATTCAAAATAGGATATTTATTTCCACCCCACCCCCCAAAAAATAGGACTACACAATTGTTTTAGGCTTTCCCCCTGTGTATTCCATGACGATGATTAATAAATAATGATAAAATACTAACTCCGGAATCTGCCATCCACTGCACAATCTTAAATATTTCTAATCAAATACTTGTCCCATTAGCAAGGAGGCTTTCTTCCAAGAATATATTCACAGAATTGTAGCCTTAATATTGTTTTAATTAGGTGGATGATATAAAATGCATAATATCCAGAAAAAATGTGAGTTCAGGTACTTCAACAGGAAATTCCTAAAATCCTAGGACCAGACATATTATCAGAATCATCCAGCACAGTATTTTGTAAAATGACAAAATCCATTTTTCTGTCTCCAGTCATCTCTAACCGATCATTGTAGACCAGCAACCTATTGTCAAACTAACTACTAAAAAGAGTCCCCAGAAGGTAGGGTTTTTACTTTGTTGAAATGTATTAGGGCTGCTTCTTGTGTGCCTGATTCTCCCTCAAAATATAAAATAAAAATGAACATACTTCAGTTGTGTAAAAGTGGATTATAAGCAGATGCAAGCAAAATAAAATTATGGCTGAAGAAATCATTCTGCCTAAAGAAGTGTTTAGTTGTGAACTTTACTTTTGAGAGATAGAATGCAGATCACCACATGTTTCATTATCAACAGTTTTGGAATGGTCAGTCTTTATGTAAGAGGAACCAAGAAATCTTTGTTGTAATTTCTTAAATATTTTGGCATTCTGTTCAATGTCAAGCAATCTCCAAAGAAAAAGCAAACAAAGGAGTTATCCTCTTCATAGTCAAAACATTCCTTTGTCTCCTGCACACATCAGTATGAAAAATATTACACGCAATGCCAGTTCGAAGCATGCAACTAAGAAGGCATCATCTTTTAACTATGCTACAAACAATATGCATCAGACGTTTAGAAATCTAATTTTCTATATGTTGATTTCCTGGATATCTAATGAAAAATGAGAGCTGTTGAATACTGCTGAAGGAGCACTGCTTGAAAACAGAAAATTAGCATGCAAGTGCATGCAGCCCAACCACAGATGCACAATGCTGTTCATGAGCAGCAGAAAGCTTTGCGTTATTAGCTCCAATATAATATCCAAAACAACTACAAGAAGTAGGTTTAGAATACAGAAACAATCTCCTACTTAAACTACACATAAAGTCCCCATGTGCAACTCAAAACAGACAGTGAAGGAAACTAGAAGGATGGAAGTATGATTCCTGAGCACCGCCAGGCAAGACATTTTGTCTGATTTAATTTTTTTGTTCTTGCATTTGATTTAAACATTTACATTCTCTTCCTTCTGTCCAACTGAAATGTGACTTCATTGTGCCAACTCCACTGAATCACACTGTGGCCCATGCAGCCTTGCTGTTTGTTTCCAACAATGCCCAGATAGATGTTCTTCAGGAGTCCAAAAGAAGGACACGATGGTAACAGTCATTCCCTCCAGCAACCACATATACTCCCTTTAAACATGGAAGATCTATTTCTATCTTATGGCTTACTTAACTGCCAACAAACCTACTACCAACTGACATAAATTTATCCATTTCCTTTGAAAGGTAGTGGTCATTGCTAAATCTTGCAGCAGTAAATCCCATAAGATGATTTATTCATGATGGGAACTGCTTTTTTTTTTTTTTGGCAGCCTTGAATCAAATATTGTGCCACTCCATTTAAACTGGGTGCTATGGTCTTCTAATCTGCAGACCCTTGAATCTCTGTGAGATGCTAGCAGGATGTTCACTATTTCCTTTTAGCTGGAAATTTAAAAAGAAGTGAGTTTCCTTTTCTAATTCACAACCTGCACTTGGCTAACCCAGAGTTCTCACAATGTGAGAGGAGGAGGGAAATGTTCTATTAATCCTACAGACGTTTTACTAAGTTTAACATGTAATATATCCTAGCCTACCATATCTTGTATTCTCTCTCTCTCTGATCCTTCAAGATCTTCTAATGGCGATTAGCTGGAGCTGAATTAGGAGAAGCAACCCTCAAACATTTTGTGTTTCTGTGAGCCTTGCTACTATAGTTCTTCAAAAAAAAAAAAAAAATAGCCATGTACCTCAGCAATAAAGAGATATCAAGTTAAAGGGAACTCTATAATATACTCGAGCCACATCTCATCCAGTTGCCTGCAGAGTTCTGCAAATTACTGAAGAAAAACAACCTACTGTGTTCCAAAGGCCAAGCTAGATGTCGTGGATTTAAAAGTGTAATGGGGAGTGGGGGAAGTGATTCTTAGCCTCTCAAGAACATAGAGATTTGCATGAAAATGTGTGACCAAGGCTTGGCAGAATCCTAGAAGCCAGAGGAAGCTCAGTGCTAGCTTTCAAAACCAAAATTTCTTCACCAAGCAAAGTTGTTTTAAGCACTCAGAGTGGAATTGGTGGGAGGGATCAAAGTTAGAGTCTGTACTCTACATATTGTCTTCAGACAGGTGCGAGCTTTCAGAGGTGTCTTTTCAAATAGACAAGTCTGCAGTTGTCAGACAAGTTTTAGGTTTCATGGGGGGACGGGTCTTCTGTATTCTCAAGCAGTTTGGTGGCCTCTTACAAGTTCTAGGGAAGGTTTTTTTTTTAAATTCCAATTGAGAAAGAAATTGAGAAGCAAATTTTGTAATTTTTTTCTTTTATCACGTTTCTTGTTCCAGCAAACCCAGGACCCTTGGGAGTAGTTCCTGATAACCAAAATTGATTATTTACATACTCTTCCTCACATAACTAAATACAATAAGAAGACTACGACTCTTCAGGCTCATCAATTTCTCCACTACTCCCTTCTGCACAGTTATAAAAACGTCTTGGCCTGATGAAGAAACTAGCTACCACTGAGATATTTGTTTTGTCTTTTTGGTTGGCTTAATAAAGATATTATCGAAAGATGGGCATTGAATTTATTTTATGGTCAAAGGTACCCTTCCATTTTTAGAAGCCAGAGAACATGCTATCAGGCTAATGAAGAAAATAACTCTTCAAATTTGGCTTTTCAGAAATTTAGGGACACAAACAGTTTCTGAATACTGTTATATACTTAGTATTTCTCAGGCTATCTGATGTGGGGACCAATGATTTTTTTTTTAATGTACTAGGACCGCTGGTGGCACTATATGTGTGCCCAGTGGCTACAACTGTTTCTTTCTCTTCTGGAAACTCACCAGGTACTGACAGCCAATGACTCATAGACTGGCACCAGTCCAGGGACCACAAATTTGAGTAGCACTGCTTTAAATGATACCAAAGAAGGAAAATCCCATTTACTACAATTTTCTGTGACTATGCCTCTTTGTTGTTACTGTTGTTGCTAGCTGCCCTTAAGTCAATTTAGACTCTTGGCAATCTTGTGGATGAGACATCTCCAAGTGTTCCAAGTCTGTGCTGTTTACTGCCAACATTATGGTGTCATCTGCATATCTTAGGTTGTTGATGTTCCTTCCTCATATCTTCACTTCCCTGTTTTCTGATTCTAATTCTGCTTTTCTTATGACATTTTCAGCATATATGTGGAAGGGTGATAGTTAGCAGCCTTGCCTGAGACCTTTGCTGATTAGGAACCACTCTGTTTCTCTGAATTCTATTCTGATGGTGGCCTCTTGTCCTTGGTACATATTTTTCATCAGGTCTATCAAATGTAGTGGCAACCCAATGTCTTTGAGTGCATTCCATAACTTTTCACGATCTTTGCAGTCAAATGCTTTGCTATAGTCTACGAAACATATGCTGATTTCTTCTCTGAATTCTTTGGTGCACTTCATCAGCCATCATATGTTTGTGATATGGTCCCTGGTGCCTCTTCCTTTCCAGTATTCTGGTTGCACCTCTGGGCTTTCTCTCTTCATGTATGCTTGGAGTCTATGCTGCAGAATGTTGAACATTATTTTGCTTAATGTGAGTGTCCTAGTAGTTGCTGCAGTCTTTTTAACTCCTTTCTTGTATCTCCTTTCTTTTCCAGTCTATTGGCCACCTCTTTGTTTTCCATACAGTATTTAATGGCATATTTTAGTTAACACTAAGGGCCTATGACTGGCCCTTTGTGACGCCTCGTCACATGCTAGGGTTATGCTATTGTTGATGCTTATACATGCATCCACACGCCCCTCAACCCTAGTCACAATGGCGGTGCCCTGTACACATGAGTGTCGCCATTGTTATGCAAGCGCAGTACGGTGCTTGTGTAACGAGTGCACCAATGGCGCACTGTGGCACACTTGTTACTCCTCAGGGAAGCCACACAATTTGGCGGCTGTGGCTTCACTTTGGAGGGAAAACAGGCGCTGGCAGGCCGTCCTTTTTGGGTGGTATGTACCACACCTAGAACTGCTTCTGACTGTGTGCATTGTAGCAGTTCAGTTGGGATATTATTTGTCCCTGGTGATTTATTTTTTTTCCAATTTCCCTTATTGCAAATTCCACTTCTCTTTTTAGAATTTGGAGGTCATCTTCATATGATTCTTCTTTCCATGTATTATTCATTTCCTCATCTCTTTTATATAACTCTTCTTTAACACTTAGTCTCTTTAGCACTTATCTTTTTTAATTCTGTCATTATGCTTAATATTTTGTGAAAACAGAAATATAAAATTATTTTTTAAAAAAACCATAGGAATGCCTGAAGAATATTCCCCATGGTCCAAAAAGTGGTAAAGATGAGCTTCATTTTTTACCTTTTTATAGCTCTCACTCATGACAGACAGAAACAGAACAAATTATACAGTATGTATGGTTGTCAGAGTTTTCTTACCCTAAATAAGGGACAACCTTCCTTGTTACCCAGCCTGGCCAGTAAACATGAAACATCTATATAAAGCCTGCCTCAAATCTCACAAAAAGAGGACCTCTCAGGAGAGTTCCAGAGTCCTGTGAGATCTGAGGTCTTGCAAGAGCCCAGAAATCTAGCAAGAACTGACTGACACTTGAGTTGGGCCTTATATAGGTTTGATGTTAGCCATATGTAGAACTGATTAAAAAGGGTATTATGAACCAATGCTTGCAAGAGACAGACTCCATCTGAGGGTATTTTGTTGTACCCTAAATGTTCCAGGGTTGGTCTATTGTAAGTGCAGCTGCTGTCTGTCTTGAGCAAGTCATGCTCAAAATAGACTGACTGCAAAGCGTATTGTACAAGGAAAGCGGTCTCAGATCCATACATACAGGAATAACTAGTGTTCACTCTTCCTAAACTCAGATCTACAGATGACTGCGAGAGTAACACGTGAGGCATGATTTGGGGCTGCTCTGCCTCTATTGTCAGTGTGGTGTAGTGGTCTGAGCATTGGACTATGACTCTGGAGACCAAGGTTTGAATCCCCACTCAGCCATGGAAACTCACTGACCTTGGACAAGTCACCCCCTCTCAGTTTAAGAGGAAGGCAAAAGCATACTCCCTCTGAAAAAATATTACCAAGAAAATCTTGTGGTGGCCTTAGGGTCACCATAAGTTGGAAATGACTTAAAGGCTCACAACAACAACTGACTCACTGGCTGGGAGAAGAAAGAAGAGCAGTGCCATGGCAGCTGTGATCCCAGAAGATAAGTGCCAAGCATTAGGCACACTGATCCATTTTATTGTGTAGCAAATACTTAGGAATTGGTCTTTTGAGAGCCTGGCTGGCGCCTCAACATATGCTCTCAACATATAAGAAATAAGGATTTTGGGGTGTCTATATGACAGAATACCAGGCTGGACCTCAAGCTGCTAAATGGGATTTCAACAGGATATCTGGGGGTGAAAAAAAGAAACCTGGGTACCCCAACAGTATATCAAAAATGCATCATAAGCTTTAAACAATAAAAATAATACAAATTTGCATACATTTAAACAGTTATGTTTGATTGTTGTCACAGAATTTTCTTAGTCTTCTTTTCTTTTTCATTTTTTAAGTGATTAAGTACACATGGTTACAACAACAGGCATGGTATCATTACTGTTGTTTACTACTGTATAAGCATTGCAAATTTAATTCAGTACCAAAATTGCTGTCTATGGCCAGAACTAACAGCTTTTATTAGTACTATTAATGAACAACTCCACATTAATTTTCATAAATAGCTTGGTCTGCAATAAAGTGTGTTCTAATATCAGCATAGTGGCCTCATATTAAGGGAATATGTCTTAGTATGAAGTGTCATCTCCTTGATTCCTTCCCAGAGCTTGGAATTAATTTTAAAAAATTAATCAATTACCTATAATCCTATAATTATGCATTTCATTACCTAATTCAGTATCTATTAATTGGTAACAAGCATGTCAAATATTGTTATTTTAAACATTATGACAACAGCAATGTTAGTAGTTTGAGCAAGGATTACTGCTTCATGTTACTTTGAATCCTTAGTTTCAAAGGTGAGTTTAGAACCTTCCTTTGGAATTTTAACTGGTAGATTTAAATTTTAAAAATCATGTATTACTACTGATAAATGTTAACAACTTCATTTTATAATATTCACTAAATGGTTACTGATATCACAATAACTGTGTGAGTTAACAGTTATGTTCATCTGTTATCTTTAACAATAAAGTTTCCCAGCTTTACATGCTGTGTAGATTATGGTGAGTTCCAGCAGCATATCAAAGCAGCAATCCTCTATCAACCTATATGGGAACTCAGACCAACTTTTGAGCTGTTAATGACAGTTTCCCACTGTAAGTCACAGGGATGAAAAATGTATTATATGCATTAATGATTAAATGCTCACTATCTTTTTTTCTTTTTTTAAAAATCTGTATTCATTTTTTGGGAGCAGAAAAGTAGTCAGTTGGGTTTGAAATAGAATTGTATGAGATATGACAAGCAGAAGAATGGAGAAATATTGTCCTTTTTGCCCGTCAACAAAAATGGCTGTAGCTCATTTGTATATCTCAAATGACAGAGTGCAAACACTTAGAGATGGAAATCTATGTTTGTTTTTCTCCCACAAGGAAGAATGCATAATTTTAGCAATTTTCTCTCTATTCCACTACAATATGAGAGGTTCTGCACAGGGAGAAAATTCAATTTTGAAAAAATATATGTGATTTTCCTACCATCATGTCTCACTAGCATACATAATCCCACTCTTCTCTTCTCCATGACACTTCATATCACCTCAGCAACTCAGTCCTCATCCCCTCCTTATGAAAAGAATGCTTGGCTTCCACTAAAATGGCACCATACTAGAATAAATTGACTTAATTGTCAGACAGGCACTAACTCAATCTCATCTCTCTGTTGAGACACAAAGGACATGAGAGCAGCTCCAGGAACCAAAAGAAGTTCGGGGGCTGCTCACAAAGAGACCAGATGGAAATCTGGCAGTCTATTTCATCCTTTAAAATCTAACCATCATGCGTGGAGTGTGAGATGTAAGGCATTTTTAGACAATTGCTGGCCTGTCTTTAAAAAAACACAACAATAACAACTTCATCATATTTTGTTCTCAATGTATAACAGAAAAAACACAGTCTAAGAATTAACTAACTTTAATCAGTTAGCTAGATCCTAAAAACAAACTGCTGTGTTACAATTTCAGTGATTCATATGAGTTATCATATGTGCATTCCTCTAATAAAATTAGGATCTTTTTTAAAAAAAATACTTATATAAATAACTTTTAATCTAGTATTTAATTCTCAAGATACTACACAGTAAGCAATTTGGTTTGCTAACAAGAGGTCATCTTGAGAACACATTGCCAATACATCAGTCAGCATGCTAAACACACATACACAAACACACACTTCTGAAATAGCAGTAGGAAAATATATTCTCTAGCACAAAAGCAAAATTTTTCATTTGCCCTGCATCACCCCCTTAATATTTAGGACTGATCCATTAACATTTGATTCCTAAAAATAAAAAGATTTCTAGTCACGTTGGTTAAAAGTACATTCGACACAATTACAGAACAATCAACAGACAGCTGTTACACACTACAGAGTAATCAACACAAGCAATTTGCAAAGCCAACATGAAGAAAATAAGAGAATGCATCAAGGGTGGAGCTGATTTTTGCACCTGGATATTGCCAAAATGGAAAGATCAGCTGATCAGAAGCACAGCAAATGGTGGCATGGAGCATGCAATGAGACGAACAGAAGAAGCAAGCCACTGCAGACAAACTTGTATGGTAGTTAATGTATGAAAAAGCTTACTTCATTTAGAAAGCTCACTAATTGGTCTACCGTTAAATAATCAGTTTTGTCTCCATTGCTGAAAAGAAATTTATTAGAAAAAGTAAGTTTTCATGTAAGATGCCACAGCAGGTATGATTTACATGTTGACATTTTTAATATTCTCAATATCCATCTAATATTCTACCACTGATCTATATTGTACATTTTCAAAATGGGCACTGTTGCAATGGGTAAACTTGCTAACTATGCTTGCTACACAACAGTATACTTTCTCCATTTCATTATTTAACAGATTAAAATACTTAACAAACCAACATGTAAGTCTTCCACATCAAAATCTTAGTGTATGAAATTTCAAACATTAAGACTTTAGTTCACATAATGTGTTAATAACTTTAAAATAGCAGGTTAATATTGTAAGTTAGTAAAGCCAATTCAAAGACATTTCCATGTGCTTCCCTTTACTCAGAAGTTCCTGAAAGATACTGTTGACCCCATTCATATAGAGTAAACTTCTAGAGAAGAACAAAAACTGACTACTGTTGTTATGTCATAAAGGAATGGTATAGTAACATTTACCATACCATCCTCATATTAAGTAATGCTATAATTAAATTCATTTTACATACAACCAACTTACATTTTTCTAAAAAGATCCTCTATATCAGTACGAGGACATATCTTCTGAGTTAGCTCATAAAACTTCTCATAAGTAAAAGCTGAAGGCTCTATTTCATCATTCTGAAAAGACAAGAAAACTTTACTTTTTTCTAAATTCTTACTGTTTTGGACAAAAAAACTCAGTATCAAGACAGAACCCAAACAATGCTCCACTTAATCCAGGAGTGGGAAATATGTGATCATACAGTTCTTGCTGTATGACAACTTCCATCAACTCTAGCCAGCATAACCAATGGTAAAGAATGCTGGGAGTTACAGATTAACCTAATCTGAAAGTCTGCATTTTGCCTACCCAATTTAGTCCAACATAGTTTTTTATATTATTTATATTTATTATTTTAGTTCTGTACTACCTTGAGGTCCAATGGGCCAAAACACACTGCAGAAATGATCCAGTTTGAGATTGCTCAATGCCAGGGAATCCTGGAAACTGTAGTTTTGTGAAACATTTAGCCATTTCTGTCAGAGAGCTCTGGTGCCACAATAAACTACAATTCCCAGGATTCCCTAGCACTGAGCCAGGGCAGTTAAAGCGGACTCAAAGTAGATTATTTCTGCAGTGTGTTTTGGAACCATAATAAAGATTGGGATATAGATATTTTCCATTTCATTGAATTAATGACAAATACATTTAAAATGTACAAAAGTGAACCAAATACTAAAAATAATAATAAAAAATATCACAGACATAAACAGGCAATGCTAGAAACAAAAATGTTTGGTTTATCTTCATGGCATTTGAAACATTCACCTCTCACTAAAGATTGCCCTAGAGAAGCACATTTATAAATAAGAAAAGTCAGTTTCCCGACCCTTATCTGCAGTTATGCTTTCCACAGTTTCAGTTATCTGCAGTCCAGAAATATTCTGGGAAACTGAAGTTATCATGTGCAACCACACTCTCTCCTAAACCACTGCTTGATTTCCTTCCACATGGGAAAATGTACTACCAACATCTCCCTCCATTTAAAAAGAATGGACTATTAGCTTCGGTGACCTCATTAGATTTGGAAATCACCAATGCCAAGAAAACAGAAGTGCTTGTGGGTATCTTTTGGTCCTCCCGTGTGATTCCAATGTTTGGGCCAGAGGTTGACCTCCCACCTTCTGCCTTTTGTGCAAGCATCTGCTGAGGAAGTGATGAGAGGAATTGAAGGCTTTCATGGCCAGCATCCATGTAAGCCTGCGGGAAGGGAACCGTCTATTATTCCCTCTGCTGTAAACCGCTCGGATTCCCAGTGATTGGGCAGTATATAAATAAATCCT
>NC_056522.1:184490931-184496508 GCF_019175285.1 Sceloporus undulatus
ATTATTATTATTATTATTATTATTATTATTATTATTATTATTATTATTATTATAGTTTTTTGTGGGTTTTTTGGGTTATGTTCTAGAAGAGTTTCTTCCTGACGTTTCACCAGCATCTATGGCTGGCATCTCCAGCAGACAATGAGTACTATCAAGCAGACACTAATTCTCTTTTGCAGACCCTCCCACCCTGAGGCCTTCCATCAGCAACAAAACAATACACATGCAAATCACTCCTGCCTTTCCAGGTCACACAATATATATACCCCAGTTCTTTCCAGGCAAGCATTCTCTGAAGATGCCAGCCACAGATGCTGGCGAAACATCAGGAAGAAACTCTTCTAGAACATGGACACATAGCCTGGAAAACCCACAAAAAACTATGATGAGAGGAAATTTGACAGTGGACCACTTCCCCATCTCTCCATGGGGCAGAAGGGGAGCAAGGGAAGGACTCCTCCCAACCATGGGAAGTGTTGTTAACAATTCCTTTTAGCTCTGTTATAGTGGTTAAGTTTAAGTAGTAAACTGCAGTCTGAAAATATAAGGTTTGGTATTATCTGCAATTTCTGGCATCCATGGTGTGTGTGTGTGTGTGTGTGTGTGTGTTAGAATGCATCCCCTGTGGATAAGGGAGGACTACTATAATATTGTTTTCAACAGTACTCAGATGTTATCACTAAGATCACGGTCTAGCTTCATCCGTATTAGAGTTTGACTAGTAGTCATCAAATGGGAAACCCAGAGCTATACTATCAATTGGTTCACAAGCCAGGCCACAATATTTTATGCTACGATCATTAGAGATGAAGTTTTGAGCATGTCATGTAATAGTTTGACTGAAAAGGAAGAGAATGGAAAGATACTTCTTTGTATTCACAATGACATGTGCAACGTTCCGTGTGTATTTATAGCCTACTCTTTTCAAAATGCCCTACCTTTAAACAGGATAAAGGTTAACTGTTTTGCAAAATTACTAATTAATATGGTTAAAAGTGGGCAATGAATCATCCTTCAGGAACACTACAGAATATGATTAACCTGAAACTCAAATCTAAAATCATTTTAGTCCATCATTCTTGAAAATTAAAATTAAATATATGTACCTTTCCACTGGGGAAACCCAGTTCCTTAAGTGCCTGAAAGATAACCTTTTCAGTTTTCCCTGATGCAAAAGTTCTGGTAATGCTAAAGAAAAGAGAGAAGTCTGTTATTTGAAAAGTATTGCATAGGCCTTTGGTATAGCTACATCAGACATCTTAGGTAGTGATGATTATGACTTCATGGTTTCCTTTGCTGACAGTTTACAAAGATGACTCTAGCACCATTGTCTGCATGAACAATATTGCTAAATCAGATCTTGTTAGACGAAAACCCCTAGCCAGAACAGTCCATGACAAGCATGATTTTTTCTAAGTGGTTTTTACCTTGGTTAATGTCCCCTTGGTTAACGTTCCTTTTTATCCAGTGTGATATAGTGGTTTGAGTGTTAGACTATAACTCTGGAGACCAGGGTTTGATTCCCTGCTCAGTCATGAAATGCACTGAGTGACCTTGGGCAAGTCACGTAGTCAGCCACAGGTGAAGGCAACAGCAAACCTCCTCTGAACAAACCTTGCCAAGAATACCCCATGATAGTTAACCTCAGAGTTGCCATAAACTGGAAATGACTTGAAAGCATACAACAGCAGTGGACCAAATCTGAGGTCATTTTTGGCTTTTTAATGTCAAATTCCTATAAAACCAGCATACATTTTTAAACAAATTTTTATGACCCTCAATTTTGAAGGCTTGTGTTATAAGGGGGAGCCATGAAGTCAGGAGCTTCCTTTCTAATTCTAGTATAAAGAAAATTATTACATTAATTTTCTGATTCCAGCAACATTTCTACTTACAAAAACACAATAGCATGGGAAGAATAAATGCCATCTGAAGTTTGCAGCATTTACATGAAAGTTTCTTTTTAAAGTCTACACAAACATTTGATAGAACATAAAATGGCTATTTTCTCACTTGTTTATCATCTGCACTGTTACCAGCAGCAAATGGCACATCAAGGCAGAAATATCTAAGGCCACAAAGTATTCCATGGGCCCCCAAACCCTTACATGACTACAAAAATCAATAAGCCTTAATCCACAAAGACCACTAAAATGGATGATTCAAGTTGGATTCTGTCTTAACGTTTAGGAAAATTTCCTACCAGTGTAACTGTATCCAGGTGCTCCATTGAACAGCTTCAAAACACACTTACCTTCTAACTGGAATCTTGCCATTCGTGTTAGTTAGAAATGCCAGTTTCATCCAGCTGGAAGGTAAGAGAAAGCAACTATTAAATTTGGTTGCACACACAGATACAAAAAATAGCAAGAACTGTTTCACCTTTCTTTTCTTGCTTCTCCTGCAAAAGATAAACTCTTATTCTGCTTAACCCAAGTTACATATAGTAAATGTCCTTTGAAAACAAGAGGGGAATTTAATGAAGCCAAGCCTAATGTTAAAGAAGTGTGATTTTCTTATGGGCGAAAAAAAAAAAACACAACCAAAAGATATGAATGACTGCTTCAGGTCATATTTTAAGACAGACATATAAAAATATTAGCAAACTTTTTGGTTCTCAATAAGAAAGGGCATCCCAGCCCCATAAGAAAATTGTCAGCTTTTGTGAACTTCCTTTGCTTTTGCATTTTTTCTTTAATGAAAATTTTCAAGGAGTATACACCCACAATTTTTTTTTGTTTCTTCCCAAAATAATCCATTTAGCATAAAATATCATGCTTGTAAATATAAGAATGCACAAAAATGCCTCCACAATTTTTGGGGGGGAAATCCAGAAAAACAAACAAACAAACAACAACAATAATAAATGCCCCCGAACTCTTGCAATCTCAGCCAATAGGAAAATAACTTTTGAAACAATTTGTCCTATCATGTGAGAACTATATAGAAGATTTGAAACCACACTGAAATATACTCTGTATTTCTCCAGCAATAATTCTTAAACCTTTGAGTTCTTTAAATCTAATGTGCCTAAAGCAGCCCTCCTCACTAAGAGTGCCTCAATAGCTTGAATTACTATTCCTATCATTCCCAGCCAGATCAATGATGATGAAAATTGTAATCCAGAACAACTGAAAGCCATCAGATTCTGAAAAAGCAGCATTTAAATTCAAATAAATAAATAAATCATTCCAAACACTGACAAAATGTTGGCATATATAAGGGGAAGAGGAGAAAATGAGTCCAATATCCTACTCACAGAAAGGGAGTGGGATAAACACAGCCCATTCTTCAACAACCAGAGCTATGCACCTTCATTAAGAATGCTCTATTTTAACACAGTTTTAATCATGTTTTGTTTAGCAGTGTAAATCTCTGACTATTTCAGAAGAATAAATATTTCCCCTAGTTTCTCCCCACTGTGGGAGAAAATAAAAGTTTCATTACAGCTTTTCCCAAATATTCATACAATCCAAAGTATTTCATGAAATTGTTTTGTGGAGAAATACTTGTGTGTGTGTGTGTAAAAACTTGGGGTTTTGCACAAAACTCCCATGTTTTTGTGCTATAAACAGCACAAGAACATGTGTTTATGTACTGGGGACAGAGTAGGATTGTTGTTCAAAATACTTGCACATTTTTGTCACACACACACCCCCGTCCCACATGTGTTTCTGGAAACAGGCGTGAGGGTGTTCAACTATTTTTAAAAAGAAAAACATATGAGTTGAGGGGGGGGGGTAAAAATAGCATCTCTGCATGTCAAGATACCCTTCCTCATTACAGATGAGAAAATCCACAGAGGTTCTTTATCTTTGTGCGCCACACATTATGTGTGAACTGAAGCAATATAAGTTGTTCTTCTCACACAACAGCCTACATCTTGCTTTAGTCTTTTAGTCTCAGCTCCAGCCCCTGCTGACTGGGTGGCAGACTCCACTCCCAAAGCCAAACCGGGGCAGAAACTTTAGAGGAAAGAAGGGGAATGAAGGAGGGAAGCCGTCTCACACTACAACTTCAAGAGGCCTTTGCACTGGGAATTGGCTGTTGATACAGCTTTTGTGCCTAATGAAAGCAGAAAGAGCAGCCTTTTTCTACACTTGTTGAAACTGCATCCATTTCTGCTCCTGGCAATTATATTTCTGAGAGACAGAAAGGAAGCAATGCAAGATGGGGAAGGGAGAAATTCCCTTCATTGAACAATAGGGAGAACTAAGCGCTAGCAGGGAAGTACGGTGAATGGTCCAATTCTTTCCAAGGTTTCGGGGCAACCTTCAGGGTGTATAAAAACATAAGGCCAAATTCCCCAATTCAAATCTAACAAAAACGTTTGTGCATAATTGGGCAGGCACAAACTTGGAAAGGTTCAAACAAGGCCAAGAACTACAAAGCATCTCTCAACAGATTATAATGTCCGGCAGTGAACTCTCTTAATCTTTGAGACTGTATTTCACTTTGGGAACATTTGTATTTGTGGAACAAATGTGAAGAATAAATTAGCACCACATTTCTCATGGATGTTTGCATTTGTAGGGAATGTCTCCTGCAGACTGCCCAGATATTTATCTCTTGCTGGTCCAAGTAAGGAAAGGAAATTTCTGAAAGCATGTGTTAAGAAGTATGCAACCAGAAACAAAATAAGAATGGAAGAGGTGACAGAATTATTTTAAAAAAATCCTTACTGTTTCTTGAGGCATGTCATGGGACAGACATTGTTTGCTCTAAAATTACGTATGATCGATCTGAGTCCTTCGACCCATTGCTGAAAGACAAAAAAGTACATAAGCATTAGTCCATAGAAAACATTAAAATTAAAAATAGCATCCATACCATGTTGATGGTCCTGAAGCAATGCCAGTTATTCCCTTAATATTGTGGCATCTCAACGCAGAAATGCCTGGGTTTATTAGGGTTCTTTAAGGAATTCTTACTTCCGAACTTTCCATTTTCTAAAACATCAATATTATATTCACAAAGTGGAAGACCAGACTCCATATACATAATAGTTGGGGAGATGATGTTTTGAGAAACAAAAAAGTGTATTCTAAATCTAAAGAGCAAAACTGTGCCCCCCCAAAAAAGTTTTTTGTTCTACAACTCCCATTAACAGAGGACACAATAAGAGATAGTGGTAGATACAACAAATATATATCTGGATGGTCACAGTTGCCTATTCTTGTCCTAAATGTATTTTCAAGCAATTCATATTTAGAGTTAAGCAGCTTTTGTTCAGGTTTAAGCAACCACACTGTATGTTCATATTGTGGCTTTAATGTCTCCCAGTAAAAGTACACTGTAGGATTGGACAGCCAGCACACTCCGCTCAGTGGAAAGTAGTTTGTTAGAAGGGGAATTGCTTTCCAGAGTCACTGGTGGCTGTGGCACACCAATAGAGGGGGAAGGGAAATCCTATCCATATCTTTTTCACAGATAAAGTTTGTCACAATTAACATCATGCAAGGTGTTTGATTGTATTAATGTATTATTAACTTGGTACTGTCTGCTAATGTCAGCAGAAATGACCACACACTCAAGAACAATATACTTTACACAGTGTTGGCTTCCCGTCTCTAACAC
>NC_056522.1:184496518-184586648 GCF_019175285.1 Sceloporus undulatus
TTATTATTATTATTATTATTATTATTATTATTATTATTATTATTATTATTCTTTATTTATCTAGTGCTGTAGATTTACACAACACTGAACATACAAACAATAAAATCGATAAAAATGAAACCTGCCAATGGCGTACATTTTACAAAATACATAAAACAATAGATAATAATACAAGATAGAATTAGATAAAATAAGCAACTTCTGCTGCCCAGTGCCAAAGGATAGGATCTTCCCTTCCTTCCCCCACTGCTATGCCATGGACATTGACAGTGAACCTAATCAATTGCTTGAATGGCCACCTTTGTCACTTTCCCACTATTGCATTCAACATTTTTGCAAACAGCCTACAGTATTTACTAAACGGGCCAACCTCATAGTTGCCTGGTAGTAGGTTATTCCTTTAGAAACACTTTTTGCCATCAGATACTGTAAATGCTAAAACCACAACACTTGACGTCTCATGGCAAGCTAGTTCATTTTTAAGCTTTCTATTAACAATCTTAGTATAAAATACGCAACAGTAGAGACTTCAAACTTTCAGAAAGTGGCAGGAATGAGGGGTAGAACTATATCATCAGTGAATAGCATCAATAAATAAAAGCGTGGCAGGAAAGGGGGGAACAACAACATCTAGCATTCTTTACTACAGAGGAGATAACATGGAATCCTATCATGTACTATAACTATATGTGGCTGGAGTCAACATATAAACTATTATATATGGGAGATTCATGATCTTAGGGGTGGGGAAAATGTTGCCTGGGGCCCAAATGATGCCCCAAGACCATTTTGAGGTTTCCAGGACTCCATCATTACTCCAAAATGTTTTTCAAAGAAAAAACATATTCTCCAAAATTCCCAGGACATGACATTTTTTCACAAAAGGAGGGATCTCTTAGTTTGGTGGGGTAAAATTGCCCCCTTCCTCCTGCTGTATCCCATATTTCCTTACCCCACTCTGTCTCATAGGCCATTGACCCAAGAGGCCTTGAGATGTAGTCATATCTCAACATGAGGCTCTACCCACTCAGAAGAGGGTCAGGAGAGTAAATGATGCATGTAGAATGCAAAAGGGGGGGGGTGCACCATCTGCTGTTGCTTCAAGGATGCCCTGGGAGTAGACAGTGTTTTCTGTTAAACCAGATTAACAGTTTAAATAAATGGATTCATTGTGTGCATCATAAAGAATGATTGCACTGGATATGGGGCGAATCCAGGGTTTTGGCCAGTGCAGACAAGCCCTAAGACAGACTGATGGAAGCTGAGAAAAATCGAACATCTAGTGTTTAAGTGGACTAATTACAACAGAAAATAATTGTATTTTCTTCTATTTGAAAACTTTTAGAAATAGCTTCGGGGTCAGACTCAAGACAAGTGGAAAGGGAGCAAGGAGGACCTCTGCAGATCAACAAAGTAAAGTGACTCATAAGGTGATATTTGAAGAAATTTCTAAAAAGGAAAATAAATGGATCCTAGAGCAAATCAAGCCTGAACACTCCATAGAAGATGACTAAACTGAGATTGTTGTATTTTGGCCATATCTTGAGAAGACAAGACATGAATGCTTGGTAAGGTAGAAGGAAGTAGCAAAAGAGGAAGACCACACTACAGGTGGATAGACTCAATCAAGGAAGCCATGGCCCTTAGTCTGCGAGATTTCAGCAGAATAGTGGATGATTGAAGAACTTGGAGGTCTCTCATTCATAGAGTTGCCATAAGTCAAAATTAATTTCAAAGCAGTTAATAACAGCAAACACTGCATAGACATATCCAAATTCTAGGGGTGTCAATCTTTGCTTTACACAAGATTGCTATAGACAACAACACAGAGTTTAAGAAATTTTCTTCCTGCTCAACAACTTTTTAAAAATTATTTTCCACATTTTGGAGACGTTTTACCAAAAAAACAAAAAAGAAAAAAAAAAGAAGAAAAAGAAAAAGAAAAAGAGCTTAATGCAGCAATCATAATTTTTCCACAGAAAACAGTAAGGATGAGAGGGTTGCACAAAGTACACTATTTTGTTTAAAAAACCAATGTGTTCTACACATGTAAAATATTTACAAAAGATGTTCTGAATTGCTGAAATGTCAACAGAGTGTCCTGATGCACCAAGACATCTTTTCTCCTCAAGAATAAGTAAAATTGGTTGTTATGCTTTATATAAGTGTCAAATTCACACTTTACAAATTTGGATATTCTGGGATTGTAGACAGTTCTATATTGTCAACTCCATTCGGTATAAACATAATGCCTCCATGATTTTGAAAAGGGGAGCAAAAAAAAAAGAAAAGAAAAAAAGCTCATGCTATAATGAATGGGTTAGGCTAAGGAGCCATATGACTCTTTACTGTTTATGCTTCTATGAAACACCATTTGGATTCAATAGCAATCTTGGCAGCCTAAGGAAAAGTTGCTGGAACAGCATGAAAACAGACCCTTTCTGACCAATATCTGACCTGGATATGGTGATGTAAACTGCAGGATAGTTTACATAACTCAAGTAATTGCAGAATAGTTTACGTAACTCATAATCAAGTTATCAATAATACACTTCCACTTCAGCTTCTAGACCTAAGTGCACTTCCTAGCAAGTAAGTTCTGGAGCTTTTTAGTAACATTTTATTGAACTTAAATAGACTACAAAGCAGGGGAAAATGGTAGACCATTAAATGTATGAACTAAACCTGGGAAGAAGAGGAAGGAGTATATTCATGACAACAACAACAAAAAATTCCCAATATTTCTGATGGTTTCAGAGTGGATTATAAAAAGAGGTATATGTACACATGAACATAATAAAAGCATGCAACTAACATAGAACCTGGAGGGTTTGAACCCCTCACCAGTCTAGGCTGGGATGTTGGCACACACACACACACACCCATGAAATGGTCAGGCACACAGGATCAGGACTACCAAGGCTTTTGCATGGTTAAGCTCCCTGAGGAAATATCTGAAGTGTCCTTGAGTGCATCACCACTGTAGAAATAATGCAGCACGATACCAGCTACATTTAACAGCCATGACTCCATTGTACAGAATCTTGGGTAAGCAAACAAAAATAGCAGCAGCAAAAACAGGAGGAAAGAGACCGATGCATTCTCTTAACACACAATGTTTTATTGCACTGTTCCATTCGCAGAACTTTCAAAATGACCTTGAAGTCTGAAAAGCTAGGACTTCTCTCCATGTCACCAGATTGATTTTAAAAATTTATACAAAACAACCAAGGAGACATGTTTTAATTAAAAAGCTGAGCCTTATTTTTTTAAAAGAAACTAGGATGCCACCAGGTGTCAGCAGAAGTACAGTGCACCACATTGCTAAAGTGATAAACAGGAATGTGCAAGAGCCATACAAATAAGCTCTGCTTCAAAATGGAATTACATCCCTGTTGATTCAAAAAACAATTCAATACGGATGGTGATAGGGAGACCAGGATTGTAGAAAAGGGCCACAGGTGGCACAAAGGTGACAATTCATGTTTTTCATCATTTGACATCTGTCATTAGTGATGCTATTATTACTCTTTCCTGCAAGGACTTAAAAATGATTTTTGTTGTTGTTGCAATTGTGTACCTTGGAGTTGTTTCCAACTTATGGCGACCCTATCACAGGGTTTTCTTGGCATGTTTCTTCAGACAGGGTTGCCACTGCTATCCTCTGAGGTTGAGGGATTGTCACTTGCCCAAAGAGTTTACATGGCTGAACCAGAATACTCAAATCACTACAACAAAAATGATATTACATACATACAAAGTGTATAGAATGCCTAAAAAGGTGTGTAACACTTTACACAAGAGTGACCATGCTAGTCTGCTGGAGCAAAGAATGAAAGAGTCCCATGACACCTTTGTATGTTTGACTATAATCTACAGTCCTATTTCTTTCTTGATTTATTATCTGTCTCTCCAAGGAGCTCAGAGCTGCATACACAGTTCTCCACCCACACATTTTACACAGCAACAATGTGCTTCGTGATTGAGCGAGGTCTGCCAGCCTCATGCAACACTTTATCCAGAGCAGCCTACACTGACCTACCTGTAGGACAATAAGGTGCATCTCCTAGAAGCAGGTAGCAATAATTGACCTTCTCCATCCCCACTATACCTGACTTTGACCTGACCTTCACAGAAAAATATGAAAGGTGTGTGTTTGCAGCCAATCTGTTTTAACTGTATTTTCGTTTTAATAGCTTTGTATTGTACTTTAATATATTTGTTTTGTGAGCAGCCCAGAGAAGCTATGTTATGGGGCTAGGAGTTAAATACAGAGTATAGTTTAAAATATATGGAAGCCAAATTAAATAGTTTTAACAAGAGCACACATCAGTTTCATTTACTGCTTTTCCCTACACCAGGTCCAGTAATCTCGTCTCAGAAAGCCCATCAAGCCACCTTCAAAGAGAGGCTGCTAATCCTTCACCACTTCAGCTCATGCTTTTGGATCTTTCACCTCCTCCAGAATCCTACTGCAAAACCTCTTAGATCAGAGAGACAGCGAATATAGCATGACTGTCATCATAAGGCACAACAACTGTTTCATTATTTGTGCTTTTCCTCTCTGAGAGAGCCAAGGAATGACAGCACCCAAAAAAGAGATTACCACTGAAAGCCGAACTTCATCCAAAAGCCAGCAGACACAGTGGCATCCCATCAGTGCTCCAGGCTGCAATGAGAAACCCAAAGAGCTTACTATATCTACTCAGAATGAAAACAAGCATTGTTAGCAGAAGAATGGTGTATTTCACAGGATAAAGGCCCAGCTTGCAAAAATCATTTTCAACTAAAAGCTTCTCCACTAACACTGAGTGCACAATAAGGCAATAACTGGAATTATAGAACTATGCTTCCTTGCAAAGCTACATCAGCTGTTTCTGTTTTCTGTTGTGTTTTCAGTTTCTGGGTTCAACAATATCACTTGCTTAAATTTCACATCCTTACCCATTCTTTCTTCCACTCTTCCTTCTAAAATTAATAATATCCTCACTGTCTTTGTTTCATCTTTTGCTTATCTTAATTTTATAAAGTTACTTGTGAACAAATTTGTACACAAGAAACTGCTACTGCAGCTCTTACAGTACTATAAATGGCTGCACAGATATACTTATGTATTTCAGTTGTGCACTGTACTCTGTCCACAAAACTCAAGGACAGTTCACTCAAGGATAGTTGCATGAAGTTAGCTGGGAAGGTCATCTCTAAGGAGGTGGAGCTGTCATGGGAAAAGTTCCCCATTCCCCTGAGGGGAAATCAGGATCCTGGGAGTAGGGCATCTCTGATGGAAGGGAGAGGCCCAAACCTCTCACTGTTTTCCTTAAGAATACTGGGAAATCCTCTGTTTGGAACAATCTGACAGAGCCGAGGGTGGAAGAATCCCTTCCTCCTCCTTCAGTGAGGTTTCCTCTTGTTCTGCCTCCAAGGAGGTGGTATTGCCAGTTCTGACATCATACTCCTTCTCAAGAAGTGCATGGCAGAAGCCACACTTTCCCTGGTGATGTTATAGGGCTGCTTTTTGTGCCTCTTATGGGGTGACTATGGGGATCCTCTTCAGAAGTTGAGCTCTTCCACTTATCCTCCACTAGGCCATAGTTTGACTTGATTTTGGCCTCATGGTCAAAATAGTGGCCATCTGGGCAGAAAGAGGAGACATCCACCTTGTCTCACATGTTTTTGTGTGTGAACCTGAAGCTTCCCTAGGCTATGGCAGGGGGAGAAAAGATGGGTGAGGGAGTAGCAGCCAAGGAAATTAGAAATTTGCAAGAAAGAGCATCTGAAGGAGGAGAGAGAGAAGGACAGAGAAATAAAGGCTTTTTTGGAAAGAGATTTAAGTTTTAGCTAAACAATAAGGGAAAAGATAAGAATAGGAATGAGGCAGAGAAAGGGAATGATCCAGAACAGGACTGGAGCAGCTGTAGCAACGAACAACAAAGAACATGTCCTATCAGAGCAGTGGGCAAGAAAAAGAGTGGCCTTCTCAGGCTAGTTCCTGCCATGTGGGGATACTGGACACTAGAAGATCTTTCTTTTTCCTGCATATCTGGAGAAATGGGAAGAGCATAACCCAAACTACAGGATGCTCCTCCCTTGTCTACTAAGTATTTGGGGAAAAGCCACGCGGACCAGCAAACTCAAGAGCTAGTACAAGAGAAAATAAAAAGTTATTCAAATGCTTCGTCTTCATCTCCCAGCACAACTGCAGTTTGCCTTGCACAGAACTTGGACGTAAGTCCATTTAAGTGATTAATGCTTTATTTACATGGGGTTTGAGGCTATGTGGACCAAGATGTATGATCTCAATATCCTAAACACTTGCTTTAGATGAATGACACAGAAAGTTAAGTGTTCAGAATAATAACCTCTACAAGGTAAGCTTATATGACATTGCCCTCATGTTGTGTTCTCTATTATGGCTTAACTGTTGAGGCAAAGTTAAGGAAGTGCCAAGTTTTTCAAATCAATGTTATTATGAAACTATAATCCTTAAATTATGCAATTCCTTGGTTTCAGGCCTTTCTAAACAAACACACCGGCTAGTGTTCCTTGGACAGGAACTAGCTTTTCTTTTCTTTTCTTTTTGACCTAGGAATTTATCTATGTAATCAGCAAGGAGTTAGGTCAAAAGACTGAAAGAATTCATGATTTCTTGTTAGTCACTTGCTCCAATATCATCTCCTTTTAGTTGGAAACGTTATGCCTTTGGGTCTGGCAGCAGAACAGAGCCACTAACAGAGGGAGGCTGCTGCAAGCCTGGAGGGTTTCCCAAGACAGCCAGAACTACAAGTATTCCCAAAATTCCCTCTAACTCTCTCCCAACCAAAAAAGAAGTACAAGACTGTTCCTGCAATACTGTGTACTACTGTTACATTCAGGTATGCAAACTATGTAATGAAGACTGTCCTTTGCTTTACAGCTGTTTCCATTCACCCTTGTGTGGACCATTTCTAATCGCTGTCCTGGCACTCCACTTTTGATAGAAGGTACTGAAATAGGCAGAGGGAAAGGAACAGAAGGAAGTAATGGACTTTCAGATGATCTATCAATTCCATGTTAGCTATACACACTTCAACGAGAAGGTGATGGCTATCATGGGTTATCATACCTCTCATGACAGCTTTGTGAAAAAGACCAGGAGGAAAAAAAAGCAGCAGCATATGGACTGAGAAGTGAATGAGCATCGCCCAGTTATTCTCACTGTATGCCTCATTTCTCTTGAATGCAGGGTATGGCCATAGTACAAGAGATTTGGGAGATTCAGCCTTGCTACTTACCTGTCTTTTACCCCATGCAGTGAACAGGGCCACCCAATCTAATTACCCTACCATGCAGGAATACACGATCAAAGCACTCCTGACATATGGCCACCCAGTCTCTATTTTAAAACTTCCAAAGAAGGAGACTCCACCAGACTTTGAGGCAGTATGTTTCACTGTCAAATAGCTCTTCCTCCTATTGTTTAGGTGGAATATCTTTTTCTGTAGCTTGACTCCATTACTCCATGTCCTACTTTCTGGAGGAGCAGAAAATAAGCTTGCTCCATCCTGAATATGACATCCTTCCAAACATTTAAATATGGCTATCATGTCACCCCTTAATCATCTCTTCACCAGACTAAATATGCCCAGCTCCCTAAGCTGCTCCTCATAGGGCATGGTCTACAAACCTTTCACGATTTTGGTTGCTCTCCTCTAGGCATGCTCAGGATGCATGGCCCCATTCTGTGATGAGGAAAATTGGTCAGGGAGATTTGACCACAAGAGGGAAGCAGAGATGGGCAGGGAATCTATGGTTGCAGTCTGCCCTACCCATATGTGGTGCATCTGTTCCGGACCCCATGCCCCATGTATGGGGAAAAGAGCTTGTGCTCAAGCCCCATAGAAAATAATGGAGCACACACAGGTATGCACCCCATTACTTCTGCTGGGCCTTGCCTTCCATGTAATCTCAAAGTTGCAGAAGGCAAGCCTGCCTATGGGGAAGGCTGACTGTACTAACTGATGGTAACAACAGGGTTCCTCTTCTCAGCTTCAAAGAGGAGGTAAATTGGCCCAAAGGAAGAGGAGGAGGGGAAAATCCCACAGAAGAATTCTTTATAGGAAGATTAGATCAGGAAGCATAATTAATATAGGAAATCAATGGAAGCATAGAATCATAAAGACCCCAAGAGCCATCCAGTCCAACCTCTTTTCCATGCAGGAATACAGTACCAGTCAAAGCACTCCCAAAAGGTGACCATCCTGCTTCAGTTTAAAAACTTCCAAAAAAAAGGAGACTCCACCACACTCTGTGGCAGCATATTCCACTGCTTAACAGTTCTTACTGTCAGGAAATTCTTGCTAATGATGAGAAGGAATCTCTTTTCTTGTAGTTTGAATCATTGCTCCGGGTCCTATGACTGAAACTACTATTCAAATTTTCTTGAAACTCACTTTTAATATGTTTGTTTTGTCTAAATATTCATTTAAACTGTATCCCACTTAAAAAGCAAGAAAAGAGAGGCTGAACACCATGCTTCAATCCCTTCTTGTTAGTACAGTCAGTCCTCCTCATAGGTGGGCTTGCCTTCCGTGGCTTTGAGCTTACATGGAAGGCAAGCCCCATTAGAAGTAATGAGGCGTGTACCGTGCTGTGTGCTCTTTGCGTCGCCGTGTGCACGCGCCTAATTATTTCCTATGGGGCTTGAGCATATGCTCTTTTCCCCATATGCAGGGGAGTCCGGAACGGATCCCCCACGAATAGAGAGGGCGCACTGTATGTGCAGTTATGTTCTTATCACAATGAAAACAAATTTCCTTAGTTATCCAGTGGAGATAGTTTAAATCTCGGGTTAGCAAAAGATTGTATTCAGATATTGTTGGATATTGACTTTCAACATCCTCAATCAGCATGGTCAACATTCAGAGATGATGAGAATTATAGTCTAACAACACCTGGAAAGGCACAAATTCCCTACTCTTCATTTAGAACTAATTTGTTTTGTAATTTAAAAAAAAGGACAACAGCTCATATGCAGCCTTTGCATAGCTATGTACAAGCACTGAAGCAGTGCATTTTACTTCCCAGTCAAGAGCCCTTGGATTACAACATGTATATGAACCAAGCCATACTAATAGTTTATTAACATCAGTGACTACAGGAATATGGCCCATTAAATGTTAATAGCTGTTTTGCAAATATGTCTGAGTTTAAAACACCATTAAATGCTTCTGGTCATTAAGTTAAACTTGTGTTTTCCCTGGTGGACTATTTGCACTTAGATTGCATTCCCTAAAGTAGCATCTTCTTGAGATTATTATCTTCCCACATATAAACTGATATACATATATGGCATAGTGCTTAAGAACAAATTATAATTAAGTTGGCAGTCAGCCCATAGCTATTTGTTGTATGTATATATAATTGCAGTGATACATCTCACACTGATATTTAGTAGGCTGAATCAACCATGACATGAAAAGTCAAGAAACATGTATCCTTGACACAAGATATAACCCCATCTGCATTCCCTGTGCATTTTGTAACAAACATGTGAGAAACAATATATAGCTCAAAACCTCTAAAACAGTGATGGTGAACCTTTTAGAGAGCGAGTGTCAAAATTCAACGGTGTTCACGGACTGGGTGTGACCCAGTGCCAGGGGACAGGACATCAGGGGGTGGGTCTTCTGTTTTCTGGGGGTGGGACCTCTGCCTTCTAGGAGCAGGACTTCTGGGGTGGGACTTCCCTAGAGACAGTTGAAGACATGTGCCTGTTCCTCCTCTCCCACCCACCCTCGCTCTTGCCCTCCCAGGCCTTCAACTGCCTCTCTGGAGACAGATGAAAGCCCAAAATGACCAGTTCCTCCTCTTTCCTGTCCTCCACATGCCCTCAAGAATGGCTTTGTGTGCCATCTGTGGCATGCATGCCATTGGTTCACCACCACAGCTTTAAAATATGCCCTTATGTAAGGCTAGCCCTATAGGAGCTATAGCAGGAGCTCTCCAGATGGTTTTGGCCTATAGATCTCATAACACCTCATAATTTGTTATGTTTCCTAAGACGATGAACGCAAAAAGCCAAAAACCTCTGCCCACTCCAATGCAGATCTTTTAGGGCCATGACTTACAGACAGCATCCTCCTACAATGAATGTCATTGCTTATTGACAAGCTGTCTGGTAGCTGGTTCTACTGGAGATGAAGTTCTAGGCTATAAAAATGTATGAATAAGTGAAATTGGAAATTAGTTTTTGGCAATCCATGATGAACATGGAACCCAAAGGTGTAATGGTGACCTTTCTTAGGCCAGTAGATCTGCCTTGTTACCTGCTATGTCCGTTACAGAAGGTCTCCAGACAATCTTTTCTTGTAAAAGCCTTGCATATAAGCAACCACAGTCTGCAGTTCCTTCAAATTTAATGTTTGGTACCAATAGGAGTCTTGTTCTGACATAAGAGGTGTTTTCTGGCAGGAGCATGGATGTGGATGGGAAAGTGTAAGTGTCCCTCTTGTGTACTGCAGTTCTGATGATAATCACACTGCACACACTATTATATGAAACTGAAAACAACAAGATGCTGCTTTAGGAAACACAGCCTCTAAGTGCAAATATTTCACAAAACAAAACATCATCTAGATATGGTGGCAAATCATGCAATAAAAGTAATTCCAGTTTACACCAGAGCTCTCACTTGTGCTTCTTGGAGTCATAGCCCCAACTACTGTGTCTACAAAAGGGGAACAATCTACACTAATTCTATGGTAATTTAATTATATGGCAACTAAAAAAATAATCAGCTAGCATTTCTTTGTAAAATAATAAAATAAATAAAACCCTCTTGGTCCTAGTCCTGATCATTGCCATTATAATAATAATAATAAGTTTTATTTATAAACTGCTATTCCGTGTTGATCATAGCGGTGTACAGATAAAAATTGCAATATCAAATACAAAATACAGGATAAAAATTGCAATACATAAATAAAACTTCAATAAAAACATCTCAAAATACAGATTAAAACCATACATCAAATCCAGGCCAGCTAAATGTGCTCGATAATGCTGTACACACAGGGGGAGTCATATATCATCAAGGAGCATCGGGGAAGGCTTGCCGAAACAGGAAGGTCTTAAGTCTCTTTTTAAAGAGATCCAGGGAGGTGGTGGAGCGGAGTTCCTCAGGAAGGGTCTTCCAGATCCCAGGGGCCGATATAGAAAAGGCCCTTTGTGAGGTTGATACATATCTCGTTATCGGGATCCTCAAGAGATTCTTCCCAGATGACCTGAGTGTGCAGGGCAGACTATATGGGGAGAGGCGGTCCTCCAAGTACCCTGGGCCCAAGCCATTTAGGGCTTTATAGGTTATAACCAACACCTTGTATTGTGCCCGGAAGCGAACAGGCAGCCAGTGGAGATCATGCAGAATCGGTGTTATATGGTCGGCCCTGGGACATCCAGTGACCAACCTAGCTGCCATATTCTGCACTAGCTGAAGCTTCCTGTTTGGTACAAGGGTTGCCCCATGTAGAGCGCATTACAGAAATCCAATTATAAGTGTGATGTTTAAAAAAATGGCAAAATAGCTATAGCATAGCTTTAAAAATTACAGTAGAACACTCACAGTAGAAAACAAACATGGAAAGACACATAGTTCCATTTCAGAACACATGCCTGACGTGCAGAACATTTCAGTATCTGACATCTCTAGTTAAAAGACTCACAGATAAAAAGGTCAGGAAGGCCTGAATCCCTGGAGAGCCAATGCTAGGCTAAGTAAACCAACAATTTGTTCATTTGCTCTTACTTCACATTTTATTCATTCATTCATTAATTTATTGCACTTATATCCCGCCTTTCTCCCCAAATAGGATCTAAGGCAATCTGAACAGAAGAAATACCACCTGTTGAGCTTGTACTAGCCAAGGCAGTAGATGTGAGAGGAGATGAGAAAGCAGAAGCTTCTTCCATTTTACCTTTTTGTCTGTGTCTGTATTGGTTTTATTTCTTTCTGCTCCAACTGGTTTTAATGCAAGTGAAAATAACAAGGTGAGCTCAAGGGTGATCATAGCAGGAGAGGGGGTGTTTAGGGAAGTGGTGTGGCTTTGTACTCAGTGGAGCTGAAGCCTCACCTGATCTATGCCTGGCATGCCCCAGGAACTCTCCCCTTTTGCAATGCTGGCAGTGCAGCCGCAGGGTAGTTGAAAGATCCACTCCTGTATAAGGATGAATTTCATGGATGGAAAGAGAGATCCATGGCATCTTATGGCTCCTGGTGCAATCTCCTTGATTACAACTGGAACCTTTTTACATTTTCTTTTCATTTTATTAAACAAGAGATACTTTAATTTTCCACACAGGCTCTATAGCACACAATGGATAAGTACATAAACATGCCCTTTTAAAAAGGAAGATTATAATCCTATTCATTTCTACTTTTTGCTCAGATGAAAGCCAAGGCTTAAGTGCTATTTAACAAAAGTCTCTCAGCAGCCCAACCCTTCAATGAGTTACCGATAAAATCTCTCATTGAAATTCAACTTTTTATCACACATCTCCATGTTTCCTAAGCTGCCATTCTAACATTCTTCCACATGGGGGAAACACCCAAATGATTTGAAACATGTTGCATTAATTCATGTAATAAAAATAGCTCATTTTTTAAATGCAAGTTATCTGCTTTTCATTCCAGACAACTGTGTGCAAACTGTGTTTGGTGTCCTTCAGCAAAGAACAAGCATACCGTAATGCCAAAGGAAAGCTTTACCATGTACTACCAAAAAGCCAGTCTCTTCTGACTCTATGATTCTAAGGCGGGTTACAGACGGGCAGGGGAGGACGTCTTGGAGGTGTATTCAGCTGAATGCGGAGCCTCCAGACGGCCCGCCCCGGGGGCGTGCTTCAGGTGTTGGAGCTTCCACACGGGGGGCAATGAAGACGCCTCACCTGGGTCCGTTTCGGACCCGGAGCTTCCATACCGCCGCCTCGAAGGACGCTGCAAAAAAAGAGGCAGCTTCCGCACGGGCGGCCCAAAGCGCGGCTTTTTTTTTCTTTTGCCGCATGAGAAGTGCGCAGCTGCAGCGCTAAGCAGCAGCGGCAGAAAGCCTGTCTGCGCATTTAAAGCGCCCAAGCCCCTTTAAACTTTCTCTCATCTAAGAGGCCATGGAGGCTGGCATCTATGTGCCAGGGAACCCCAGCATCAACATCACAGGCCAGCAGATTGGGCCCCTGATACTGGCTGACTGTGCCTACCCCATTCGGAAGTGGCTCATGACCCCCTTGAAGAGAAAGAGAAGAAGAAAGCAGGGGAGACTGTGAGGGATGCCCTGGCAGATTTTTTCCTGACAAGGAGAATCTGAAGGATGGCTCCTGTGCCATCATCTGTGATGTCAGAGTGCATTGTTCTGTAATAGCATAAGCACATGAATAAATGTATCCCATTATCCACAGTTTGAGTCTGCCTATCATTCCTGATCTGTGCTGTGGGCATGTTTTGCCACGTGCCTGAGGGGGACACACACAAACACACACACACAAAAGGTCTCCTGGCGCCTGTTTTCCTGGGGCAAAAAGATACATCAGCTCCAACTGCCAATTGCCCCTTTGACAATGTATCAATCCCCCTCAAATTCAAGCTTTCCTAATGGCCCATTTGAATGTATCAATGGGGCACCCAGAGGACATCTATTGGGGGAGAGATTCAAACTGCTCCTCTGAAAGCTTTCATTGGAATAGGACCACCTTGGCCTAACGGCCCTGAGCCGCAGGTGCCCATATATACCCGTGCGCAACTGTGCAAGACCCCAGGACGGCGATCAACATGGCAGAGCCACACAGGAGGGTCCCGGTCCGAATCGCCTACTGGACAGACGAAGAGGTCGGGATCCTCCTGGACTCCCTGATGCCACAGGCAGCCGCGAGAAGGGTGATGGCCAGCACCAACAAGCCCAACCGGGGGCATTTTCTCGAGGCATCTCGTGCCCTCCGAAACCAAGGGTTTCAAAGAACGCTGCACCAATGCAGAGTGAAGTTTAAAACTCTGAAGGCAGCGTTCTTCGAAACCCTGGAGGATTTCGGAGAGGCGCCCCCGGTTGACAGGCAGCCACCATTCTTCTCGCAGCTGAAGGACCTGTGGATCAGGGGAGATCGGCCAAGACCTGAAGATTGTCGTCCTCCAGGTAAGCCAGAGCTCTTGCCATGCCCTGTCCTCCCCTCCTTGACCCTTCCCTTGCCCTCCTCTCCTTCCTGCATGGTGCCAATGCCATCCCTCCTCTTCCCTTCTGCAGGCGTGCGGCCGAGGCGGAGGCGGAGGGAGGGAGGGCACTCTGCCAGGTCACCCTCTCCACAATCCTCGGGGGACGAGGATGTCCCCGAGGGTGGGCCACAGCCAGGACCAGCTGCTGTGGCCCCTCCGCAGCCAGAGCAGGCTCCTCTGGCGGCAGGTAGGTCCCCAGGGTGAGGGGGGGGGTTGCCTGCCTGCAGCCCCCACGACACTTGTGCCCTCGTCTGCCATGCCAGCATGGTAACTTGGGCCTTTCCTTCCTTTTTTCCAGGGCTTGAAGTCCTCGCTGCTGTTGCTGCCGCCGAGGAAGAGGAGCCTGGGCCGAGCCGCCGCCTGCCAGGAGAGCCAGGGCACTTGGCCCTCGATGCCAGTGCCCTGGATCGTGTCCTCCAAGCCCGGCAGCAAGGTAAGTGTAGAGGTGAACCCAGGGAAGGGAGTGGGGGCACCCAGAAACCCTGCCTGTGGGAGTGGGTGATGGGCTGCACAGGCTCATCCTAACCATCCTCTTTCTTTTCCCCCCACAGAGAACCGGACGGAGAGGAGGTTCGCTGCGCTGGAGGAGAAAGTGGACAAGCTGGCGGAGAGAGTCTCCTCCATGGAAGAGACCCTCCAGGAACTCCTCCGCCGGCTGCCCGCCCCACCGCCTCCTCCCCCTCCCTGAAGCAGCTTCCCTCCCCTGCCCCCTCTGCCATCCCCCCTTCACCACCCCCCTTCACCCTCCCTCTTCCCTTTGTAAATAGTTGTAAATAAGATTTTTATTGTTGTTATTGTTGTTAATAAAAAAGTTTATTTTTTAAAAAAAATTTGTGTGGTTAATTATGCGCAACTGCGGCGGTGTGGCTGTGAGTGTAAATGAGGCGCAACTGTGCAGTCTAAAGCTAGGCAGGAGTGGTGTGAGGTAGCAATCTCCAAACTCTGTCCTCCCAGGCGTTTGGACTTCATGTCCCAGAATCCTAGACCACAGGGCAAGGTGGCTGGGGATTCTGGGAGATGAAGTCCAAACGCCTGGAAGGACAGAGTTTGGAGATTGCTGGTTTGGGGACCAGTGACCCAGGCATGGTGGGAGGAGAGAACAGGAAGGGTAGAATAGATTAGATAGGGCTGGGAGGGAACACATACCCTGGGAGGTGAAATGATGTCTTTATGGGACATCATGGGACCTAGTGCCTTGTCAGTGCTCCCTGCCCCTTGATCCCAGGCCCTCTCTAGTTGCCCTTTGCCTTTGGGGGCAAGTTTAGAGGGCATCAAAAGGTCTTGGGCACATTCAAGCTCCGGGGTCTCTTTTTTTTTCTTTTGCCGCATGAGAGGTGCGCAGCTTCGCAGCTACAGCGCTAAGCAGCGGCGGCAGAAAGCCTATGGGCACATTTAAAGTGCCGAAGCCCCTTTAAAACAATGGTGGTCTCCTGCCAGCTGGTGATCAGCTGGTGTTGGCATCCTTGTCCATTTGCACTTTGCCAGTGTCAGCAGCATCATAGATGCCTCCTCTCCTTTGGTCCCCGCGCTCCTGATGAATCTGCAATGCGCAGCCACAGCTGTCTCCGCTGCCACCGCTGTCCCCCTGCCATCTCCCCTCACCTCCCTTGTACATATGTCAATATTTAGTTTTAGCGTTTTTTATTGTTAGGTGAAAATGGCAGAGGAATGTGTGTAGGGGTGCACTTTAAAGTGCAAACTTTCCAAGCAGCGCATGCGTACATGTTGCTCTAGGGTTAGGGTTAGGGTTAGGGTTAGGGTTACGAGGCTTAAAATGCGCCGCAGCTGTGCCTCAGCTTTCACAGCTACATGGCAGCGGACGTTGCAATTAAAGCCTGACTGCAAACTGCACATGTTCCAAGACCCCAACTCACTATGCGACGGAGCTTTTAAATGGGCAACTTAAAGTAGCGGCGTAGCAATTCTGGTGTACCGGTGCAGCAGCTCTCATGGCTTCTTCCACTTCTCGATATGTGTCAGCATTCAGGTAGGACTGCTCCAGTTTCTGCAGTTACTCCAGTTTCTGGGACCATATAGCTATAATGTCAGCCGTCTCAGTATGAGACCAAGACGTCCCCCTGCCTTTTTTCGGGGTGCTGGTGGATGGCTGAGCCATCCTGCCTGGTGGCAAAGGGGAGCCGCCACACAGCTGTGCCAGGAGCAGCCAAACTGTGCCCGTTCCCAGGTGAAAATGGCGCAGGAATGTGTGTAGGGGGTCACTTTAAATCCCAAACTTTCCCTTTTCACTTTCTACAACCAAAACATCCACCGGCAAAAGTTACAACTTCCCGCGGTTCTAGCAATGCATGCGCACAACTGGCTCTAGGGTTAGGGTTACGAGGCTTAAAATGCGCCGCAGCTGTGCCTCAGCTTCCACAGCTCCATGGCAGCGGACGTTGCAATTAAAGCTTGACTGCAAACCACGCATGTCCCGGGAACCCGACCCATTATGGGACGCAGCTGACACGGAGCTTTTAAACTGGCAACTTATATTTGCGGCGTAGCAATTCTGACGTATCGGTGCAGGGGCTTACAGACGGAGCTGCGCAGGTACGCATCAAACAGAAAAGAAGCGGAAAAAAGCAGCACCTTTTTAATGCCGCTTCTTCCCGCTTGGGGCGTGCGGGGGGCGTGTTCATGACGGCATTCAGGTAAAGCCCGTCTGAAGGCTCTACCTTCATGACGTCATGAGTACATCCCTTTTTGCCCGTCTGTAACCCGCCTATGTCTTAGAGCAAACCTAGCATGAACTCTAACTGGATTCCAAAATGGCCAAACTGAAACTATCATACTTTGGTCATATCGTGAGAAATCATGACTCACTGGGAAAGACAGTAATACTGAGGAAAGTGGAACACATTAGGGAAAGAGGGAAACTGCATTCCTGATAGAGTGACTCAAACAAAAAACCAAGACCCTGAGTTTGTAAGTCCTAAGCAGGGATGTTAATAACAGGCTCCCTTGGAGGGTCACTGTATATCTACATGATGGGATTTAACAGCAACAACAAAGCATCAGAGCTGAATAGCAATGCAACAAACCCACAAACTGTATTTAAATGCAGTACCTTAGCATCTTCAGTACTTTCTGCGACCATATATGTGAAGTTGATATTCACCAAATCAGTGCCACTACAGACACACACTATTCGTCCTTCCAGTTCATTTTCTGCTTTGCCAACAGTTTCAAGAGCACCTAGTATCTTTGGATCCTGTTAGAAACAATGAATGCCTTGTTAGAAAACCAACTCTATAAAGAGAAAGGGTTTTTGTTTTCATATATTTTCTGTAAACATTTATTCTTTGCCTTAGGTTCATCCTTTGATCAACATTTCTACCATAGTTTATAACAAGAAAATCTCAACTTTATAACGGCTTGTTGAATAACATAGCTGAAATATAATTCTGAGAATTTTAGGACTGATTCAGAAGCTACAATCCTTATGTGTCATAGAATTGGTAATACACATTACCAGCATTTTATGCGTAGGAGTAATGGAGACATAATCATGACTCCTAAGATAGGGAGAACAAAGTAAGGTTCTGGAACTGCACACAGCCCTCTCTTCCAAATATTTTGCTCACCTTTTGCCTGGCCAAAAAGTGGGTGAATGGTTTCACCCGAAAGCCTCCAAGAGAGACCATTCACTTTTGAAGTATGATGGGGCTCCTTCACTGTATTGGCTAATATATCTCCCCTTCCTGTTTTTCAAAACCAAGCCATAAGGCCATTTCCAGTTTAGTTTCATTTTTTTCTTTTTTTATTGGCCTTTTTGGCTCCTGGACCTGCTGCAGTTGCTCACCCCTGCTCTTAGGGTCATGTCCACTTACTTAGGCGAGTCTGTCAAAAATTGCACATTAGAATTACATTTCCAATATCTTTACCATATTCAATTGTCTCTTTAACACCCCCAAATCCTTTTTGTGTAGTGTCAGTCTTCATTTTCATGAATCCCTCTGAATTCATTAGCCAGTCACCCACAATCATATCCACAATCATACCGGCATTAAATGGTTAATCCTAACTACAAATCACTGAATCAATCGAACAATGGTAAGTAATCACTTATGTAAATTCCAGTGATCCAAAAGGTTTGCTCTAGATGAGACAGACAAATATATTTAAGCCTTGATTAGTAACAACAACAAAAATAGTCCTTTGATGAGCCTATGAAAATCAAACCAAATTTTCAAAACATCAAGTTTCACCATGAGCATCTCTAAATGGCCACATCTCTTAATGCTACTCCTACAGCCACACAAAGGCTATGTGGAAAGAATGATCATAGATTATCAAACTAAGATAGACAACTGTATCCTATTGCCTCCAGTGATTGTATGTAAGGTATTCATTGTGTGTGTGTGTTTAATTTTAAGACCCTCAGGGATACCATGCTTTCAGCAGCTTTTGACATTTGCAGATGGTAATCTCACAAAGAAAGTTCCATGACTGGTCCTGAAGCCAACACTTATTGTTTAAAACAATACCAAAAAACTTGACTGCAGAAAAATACCTTTGGTACTGCTCCAAAACGAATACTGTTGATTAGGGAGCATTCTAAAACTTGCCCTTCCTGTAACAACAAAAAGAACAGCATAAGCTCTAAGGTTTGTTGTAATTAACACAGAAAATATCAAGCCAGGAAATTTAGCAAAAGCAAGGCACAGATGGAATTTACAATCAGAATTAACCCACAGCAGCATTTGGATGGTGATATGTTATTCAAACATGCGTTCAAGATGACTGAGTGATCCTATTAGTCCTAAAACAGGGAAAGTATCTTCCTAATACTTGGGGCTATAATTACTGTTGTCCATATTGGTTGGGATGAATAGTAGCTCTAACCCAAAACATCTGGAAGGCATCAAGATGCTCATCATATTCCAAATGTCTCCACTAATGGCTCTCCACATCAAGTATAGAGAGGATGAAGTAAATTAATGCCAGTGTTATGTCATGAGTGGAGGTCTTAAGGGAACAAAGGTGGCCTGTTGCTATGCATTCACAAAGCCAGCAGCACAGGAAAGGATAGAAATCAGGTGGAGACAGCATGGACAACACATACCAAAGACAACCATCACGATAACCATATTGACAAATTTTTATATATCTACAACCAAAAGTATATTTCTGTGAATACTACTGTAGTCAAAAAGTCTACCTCTGCCTTCCTTAACACTCATAAATACACACCACTCTCTTTCTTTCTGTAAATAGAGGTTTTCTGAGGATGACAGAAGTGCCTGAAATGTTTGTCCTTTCCCAAATAAGAAGGGGAAATATATGGAATGGACATAAATAATCTGCAGGAACCATGTTCCATTTATGGATTTCCCCCACAAAACTGTGAGATCCTGTGCATGAATACGCAGATGCAAGTTAAACTATGTTTGATTGTCATCTAATGGCATAGTGGTTCTCAACAGAACAAACAACATTGTGTCTTGTTATGAATATGCATGGATTGCTTATAGAATTGGGAGATAGCACTACTCAACACAGTCATGATCCTGGGGTCCTGGAACCATTATGAACTGTACCTTTCCTTCACTTTTCCATGTTAGAAAAAAGCCAAACTCATCCACTTTAAAGAGGCAGCTTGGTTCAAAGACAGAAGACTCCTGTTGAAAGAAAGAAAAAGGCAAATTCAAAAATCAATTAAGATATCACAGGAGCTAGGAAAAAATAATTTCATTCAGAACAAAATAATTGTATGCACACACCAACATTAATACATGTGCCTTCCTGACTCAGCTGTTATTCAACACAATTAAACAATATGTCCATCATGAAGGTGCATCTTGCACATGCAAAGGAATTCCTTTAGGACACATCTCCAAGACTTGTTGACCTTCAACTATACTGGAATACAACATAATTGCAGTGCTGTTCCAGTATCTGGAAGGCACTGGGTTGGGAGAGGTTGCCAGCAGTTAAAAGAGAGGCCTGTTCCCACTTTCTTCCAGTGGAGCATGGACACTTTGCATACCAGGCAGTTATAGAGGATGCTAAACCTATGTGTGTTCTGCAAATCCCCTCCCATTAGTCATGGGCTAAAGTCATGGAAGGCACAAAGAGGCTACTGTCTTGATGTCCTACTTCTTGGCTTTCCATAAACAGTGGTCAGACACTGAGGGAACAGAATGCTCACAACTCTTTTTATATTCTTAATCCTTGACCAGAGGAATTTAATTTCATTGAAACCTGGGTGATGAGGGGATTATGGAAGATGTACCCAGGCCGCACCTTGTAACAGCCTGATATAGTGTTTGCAAACATGCTACAAGGAGAGAGGCCAAAATGGTTCTGTTATGTGCTAGGAATTTAATTTCATGGATGTGTGCTGCACAGAAGTGAACTCAAGAATCCTTTCTGCTTATTTCCACAACTAGTTCAGTTCTTATGTTTGGAAACAGTCTCTGCAGGAGAAAGGGAAGGGCACTATCAAGTGCCTAAGAATCCTTCTGCAAACAGCAAATGCTCAGCAAGCCATTTCCCTCTTAGCTTATTTGCTGTTGCCATGAATATGCGGTGTAAGACCTCCTGATGTTCTGGCAGGCCTTAATGTTTAAAAATACCTTTTCTTCATTTTAAGAGATTAGGGAATGAAATATTACTAAGGGGTTCTATCAGAACGTGTATTTTTATTTTCAGTTACTTATGTTGTTAAACAGAGTCTCTAGCTAATCTGATTGATAGATTAGCCAGAGATTTGGTTTATGTGGTTGTTAAAATGCCAGACAATGCCCATGTATTAAATCCAGTTAAACAAACAAAGCATCTAATGATCTACTTCCAAAAAGAATGTTAATTGAATAGCTAAATAAATATAAAACATATATCCAATTTTATCTTTTTCAAACCCAGTAAGTCCCCACCCACATTCCTTGGGGATATTTCTTTTTACAAGTTTACAGACATGGCTGCCAATACTCTTCCAGCCTGTATGCAAGGTGCAGGTTATGACATTTGAAGCCCTAAGCAGCTTGGGACACTTCCCACCATGTATGACTCCTTAAGGACTGAGGTTTAATAGAGGGACTGACCTCTGTGTCCCATCAGGGAAATACACTGTGTGAAGATGTGGGACAAGACCTTTCTACACTCACAAAAGATGGACCCCACAGCATTTGGAATGTAATTTGAGGCTATCTTGCTGTGTACAAAGTGCTTGGTGGTTGGTCTGTTGTAAGCATGGCTGGCACCCACTCTTTCCACGCATACTGGATAGTTCTCCCTAGAGTCCCAATGGAACATGGGGAAAATTCTGTAAGGAAATATTCATTCCCCATCCCCAAAAGAGGAGATGAAAAAATGGTCCATTAACAACTGGCAACTTCTGTTTTAGTGCAATGAGTAGCATTTGCTTGCTGGTTGAAAACTCTGGAGGGTGGGCATTATGGCCTTTTTCTGTTTTTAGGTGTATTTAAAAAAAAATAAAACAATAACATAAAACAGCTAAATAATATAGGATAATACAATAACAACTAAAGTGCAGCTTCATGAAACTAATGTGTAACATTCAATGTGTAATTTGTTAAAAATAATATCATCAGTGCTTGTTAATGACAACAATCTATTCATCCAGTGTTGCAAAATTTGGGGTGAAATTCAAGAGGGGACTTTGAAAGCTTTGCTATCTTCTTCTCCCAACATTTAATCTGTTTGTGAAAGAATGGCAGAAAGTCTTTAAAGAACGTTTTGTTTTTCATCAAAACAACAATGCCTAGCTTTACTCATGTTCCAATGAAAGGCTACAACAAGAGAAATCATACTTTAGGTGAAGAAAAGGTGGGTGCTAATATGCAAATCGAGAACTTGTAGCACCTTTGAGATTGTGTGAAAAAAGTTGTAACGTAAGCTTTTGTAGACTTGGTCTTGCATCTGAGGCAGTAGATCAAGTCAACAAAAGCCTGTGCTTCTTTTACACAGTTAGTCTCAAAGGTATTACTAGATCTCTTTCCATACTGATATTCCAGACCAACATGGGTATGTCTCTGAATTCTATCCAGGTTGATAATAAGAGAGTGGTGAAATTTATCATAAAGATCTAGTACATACATTTGTAACATATATTGTATAATTTTTAATACATGTGAAATCTTCTAGTTACTCAAAAGTGATTTTTTTAAAAAAAGAAACCATAAAAGAAGTTCAATATGTTCTGAAGCTCATTTGGATTCATTTTGAACACTAAGAGAGGCTGCAAATATCTATTTAGATACAGAGCTACTGTGAGAACAAGTTCTCCATTCACATCAAGCTGACCTACTGCAAGGTTGTCTCTGTAGATCTAATCCTTTGTACATCCATCCCAGTCAACAGCAGTGAAAAGGGAACCATGTTAAATAAGTAGCTCATGGAGTATCTAAGAGACATAGTTCAGTGCATACTTCATACTAGTAAATGCCACAGTACATGCTTTCACAATGAGGGCTCTAGCTTTCATATTCCTGTAGTATCAGAATCTGGCCTTTAAATCTTAGGGAATCTGATGTTGCTGAAGATTATTAATGCAGATCATCTCAAGGAGGAGGCAAGCATCCTCCTCCCATCATTAAATTGTCATGAAATCATATTAATCATGCCATCAAGGGGGAAATTATCACACACCCACACACTTATCCCGTTCTTGTCCTGCCCATAAACAGTAATGGATGCGTCATTTGGTATTAATTGTTAATATCAAATGACATGTCCATTACTTTTACACATGGAACAAGAACTGAATAAGCATGGTGTGTGTGTGTGATAATCTTCCCCCTGATCACACAATTAACATGATTTAATGATTATTTAATGATGGGATGAGGACGCTTGCCTCCCATGTGATAAAGTCCAATCCTAATCAACCCACTGATTTGGCAGAAAGGCAGTCTCTTATGCTTCTGCCCATGAACTTCTAAGGATAGGAGGCAGGCATGTGCTGTTTGACTTCAGCCTTTTTTTCTGTGTGCTTGTTTCTGGATGGCATTAAAATAAGTTCCTTACTTCTTCAAATCTGTCAAAAACAGCTCCATCTTGCAGAAAGGACGGAACTGGCTTCTGCCAGTTAAATTCATATGGTTTTGCCATTGTGTTAAACAACTACCCTGAAAGAGAAACAAACAGTAAGATTAAATTTTGAAATATGAAGCAGTAAAGACTACTGATACTATTTTATTATCAGATAAGGAACCAAAGTAAACTGTTCATTACAATTTTTCTTTCCACCATTAACCATTATCGTTAATACCTGAGAGAGTAAAAACACCAATTTTTAATGCCAATTTTTGTATCAAATGTATTGATAAACATATATTGGTAATGCCTCAACCAAACCATCTCTCCTAGAAAAAAAAATCACAGTATGAACTTTCACAATTCAGTAAGTGACCAGTCAGAAGAAAGTGAACCTGGTTCCAACAACTCCATATATGTGTATTTATAAATATGAGAGCTTGGGAAAGTTCCTTTTTTTGGACTGCTGTTTCCTGGATCTCTCTGCAAGTATATGGTCCAAAAAGCAAGGGGCATTTCATATTTCTGGTTCAAATTATGGCTTGGATCCTAAATTTTCTAAGCTCTGTTTATATCAAGCTTTTTAAAATGAGCTAGGCCATCCATCTAACCCATCACTGCCTTCTTTGAGTGGCAGCTGGTCTCAGGCAAAACCCTCCCTGGCACAACTACATGAGATACATTAAACTAAACTTGACCTTGCACCTTCTCTGTACAAAATCTGTGCCTTATTACCGATAAGTTCTCTTGCTTTCCTTTCAAGTGAAATATACAACAGGCTGTAGAACTTGTTCACTGCCAAAATAATCTAGGGCAAAGCTAGAGAAGACGTTGTTCAAGTGAATTTGCCTTGTGAATTATTTTCCTTTTTAAATAAACATCTAGATAGTTAAAGCTGGATTTAAGCTCTGGTGGTGAAGAAAATGGCAAAAAGTTCATCATCATTGCACTAGGGAAAAATTTGCTATTTTTTGTGAAGACAAATTTAAATTGTTGCATGTGTTCAAGTCATTTCTGACTTATTGTGGCCCTAAGATCAACCTATTGGGGTATTCTTGGCAAGATTTTTTGCCTTCCCCTGAGGATGAGAAATGTGGCTTGCCCAAGGACATTTAGTGTTTCCATGGCTGAGCAGGGATTTGAACCCTGGTCAACAGAGTTGGACTCTGACACTCAAACTACTACACCATGCCAGCTCTCATTGTTTAAATACTATGATGTCTTCCATATGTGGGATTTTATCTAGACTTGTCCTTATGTAATTGAAAATGAATCTTTTCTACACAGAAAGTAGAGCTGGAAAGTTGCTATTCTTGGAATACAACTCCCAAAATCTCCATGCCAGCCTGGCCAACAGCCATGAAGCTTTAAAAAGCAACTTTTTAAAACCCTGCTGGAAGTGTCAGTGGAGGTACCCCACTGGAAGCAGGGGCTGTGGAAAAGCAATTTTCATTAACTCTCCTTTTACCCTGTATAGCTAATTCCCATACGGAGTCTTCTCCAGCATGTCAGAATAGTTTTCTCAAGAGAAGAATTGGGAAGTGACAAAAATCACAAGAAGTCCCAAATTAAAGCCATTTGTCTTTAGTAAACATTTGTTGAGAAGTACATAAAACTCATCAGGCTATATTATATGAATGAACTGTTAATTTTATGCTATGAAAATTAGAATCAGAATGCCCACTATACTCATCGTACTCTTTGGCAGAAACTGTTCCTACTTGAGCTGACGTTTAAAACCGAAACAAAAAACCCTAACACAAATGGAAAGACTCAAAATAACCTTATATTTATTTCTGGGTGTTCTCTTCAAAAAGAAAGAAAGAAAAAGATAGATAGATAGATACAGACAGACAGACAGACAGGAAATCTAAGTTAAAGTATACAGCGAAAAGCCAGAAAATATGGGTAGCACAAGAGATAGCTGCAGCCTCGTTGCTGGTCCTGGGAAGGAGGGGAGCCTGGAGCTGTTAAAGGGCCTCTTACTCTCCCTCCTTTTCCTCCTGTCTGGGACCACAGTAGCACAAGAAGCCAGAGGTGATATACATAATTTAATGAACTTGTGATCTCACCATACAAAACAAGAGAACAAAATCAGCCAAAAGAAACTGACATTTAGGTGGTTATGATGTCACAATGAGAAATGGTACTAGAAAACAGAATTTTCTTTTGAATGAACTAAAAACAGCTTCAGAATTTCACAACAGCATCTATTTCAGCTGGTCTTAACCGGTTGTGTTGTGTTAGCAACTGGCAGGCAATGTTAGCACAGAAAGTACTGAGAAAGCAGCTCAGTTAGATCCTAACAGACAAAACTTTGTCCACATAATTTAAATATACAGTGGTGCCTCGGGTTACGAAATTAATTCGTAACGCGGCCGCTTTCGTAACCCGAAAAGCCTTCGTAAGCCGAATTGCCATAGGCGCTAATGGGGAAAAGCCGCGATTCCGTGCGAAAAAGCCGAAAAAAGCACCAAAAGTTTTTTCGTAACCCGAAAAAACATTCGTAACCCGAAACAATAATTCCCTATGGGATTTTTTCGTATCCCGAAAATTTCGTAACCTGGGTATTTCGTATCCCGAGGTACCACTGTACCGTATATACTTGACTATAAATCATCCTCATGTATAAGTCGAGGCAGTTTTGGAGCCAAAATTATGGATTCTGATATGCTCTGTGGATAAGTAAAGGGTAAAATTTAAGGGCATATAACAAAAGATCTAAAGCAGTGGTCCCTAAACTGTGCCCTTTAAGAGATTTTGGACTACAGTTCCCAGAAGACTCAGTCATGTTGGCTAATAGTCTGGGATTCTGGGAGTTGAAGTCCGAAATGTCTTAAAGGGCACAGTTTGGGGACTACTGATCTAAAGTATGAAGCAAAGCGAAACAATGTTAAAGAAGTTACAAAATTTCAGCAGACATAATTCTTTGTGCTCACTCTTAAGGCTGGATGGAGTGGCGCGGGGGTCAGTGCTTCCAGGACAGATTACACCCCTTTCACCAGGGGATAGTTCCTTGTTTTAAATAAGATATAGTACTTGAATTGATCCGTGGATAACTCAACTCAAGTTTTTTGGGTCTGACCAAAATTTCTAGACTGAGGCATTGAATAGACTGTCCCTAAGGGGCGCCCTGCAACTGCCTCTGTTTTCACTGGATTGAGACCATGGCAACTATACACTACAACTCTGATCTGGCCTTTCCAAGGCTCAAAAAGGAACCACAAAAAGTAGCTCCTCTTTGCAATGCGGAAAGGGCATCATAGCCACCGGTGACGCAGATTTTCGGCACTCCTTTGGTGCTACATCATCTGGACACAGTGCCAGAGGGGTGTCGTGACGCTGCCCGCCATGCAGTTGGGCACACGGTGTGACAGCAGCATCAGGGCAGCATTGGAGCGTGTGTCATGTGGACGCCACACCCCCACTCTTTCCTGAGGCCAGCGTTTATCGCTGGTCTGTCAAGGTTTTCATACATGAGTATATAGAGTAGTTCTCTAATTCAAGAAACATTTGGAAGAAGAAATGAGAGTGGTATTTTACCCTGAAAGCACTGAAAGGATTTGCAGTCCGTGTGTGTGTGTGTGTGTGTGTGTGAGAGGGAGACAATTAATAAAGCACAGCATGTCAGCTAAAGCACAAGTGTGTGACCTTCAGAAAATTATGATTTAGATTAGAAGTTACCAAAGGAGTTGTATACTCCTTGGAGTAAAAGAGCCAATACAAACTAATGACTGTCTACTAATGAAAATATATCAGACCTTTAAAGAAGGAGCAAAGAAATTATTGACATTTAAATATACACACTCTCTTTTAAACTTTAATGCCAAGCAATTAGTTTTGGGACAAATGTAGGAACAATTAAAGAAGAAACAGATAATGCTTTCAGCCCTCCCTTCGCTACCCACAACTATCTCCTCCTCAAAATTCCTTGGGGATAATCTCAGCTCTGCCTGGGGTATTATCTAGACCCAGATCTTTAATTACTATATTTTTGAAAATGCTACAGATCAAGTTTCTGCAATACCTTCTAAATGTTTATTCATAGGATATTTTATAGTTTAATGATATTGACAGGGACACCTACTTTGACCAACGATCAGATAAAACCAAGAATTGGCAAATTTGAGCATGATGTAATTCCAGCTTTCTCTGGCACTTCAGAGATTTGTTTGATTTTGGGAATGAAACAAAGATCCAAAACACACTGCAGAAATAATCCAGTTAGAGACTGCTTTAACTGCCCTGGCTCTTTGAATTCTGGAAATTTCAGTTTATTGTGGAATCAGAGCTCTCTGACAAAGAAGGGTAAATGTTTCACAAAACTACAGTTCCCAGAATTCCCTAGCATTGAGCCAGGACAGTTAAAGGGGTCTCATACTAGAGTATTGCTTTAGCATGGTTTAGACCTATGATACACATCTATTTTATTTTGTTTCTATGGTATACTTATATGACAGCCAGATTACATATAATATATAACCACATTACATATAACTTTAGACACTTAGATATACAAATATGCTGGAAATTTTATGTGAAAGAAGCAACATTTTCTGCACAGAAAATAATGATAATAAATGCTGTTTTCTGTGCACAAAAAGCAAATGTGGATTTTGTGTTGAATGGATCCCCAACTACAGAATTTTCTCTACAGAAACACTGAAAGACCATTCTTACTGAGTTGCATTCTCAAATGTCTATAATTATGAAGCTAGTATTTGGGGGTATCCAGGGATTCCTCACTTTAAAAGTTTCTTTTTTTACTCACCTGTACTTTTGCAGAAAGTGTCAGCAAAATTTGCAAGGGGAGAAAAACAGGAGGAAGAGAATCCCTGTGAACTGATTTGGCAATAGCGCTCACAAAAGAGGGATGTGAGGAACTACGCTTGGAAATGTTACTCCTGAAGGCTGCAACTCCTAGCATCCCCCAGACAGCATATCAATGGGGTATTCTGGGAGTTACTATTCAAAAAGTAACCTTTTCAAAGGAAAAGTGGGTGTCCCTTGCTTCTGGAAAGTAGTTTATGCATCTATCCTAGAGAAACGTCCATCCTAGATGCAACATAAGTATATTCTTGTTTTCCTCTAGAATATTTCTTCTGGAAATTCCTAACTTTGATGAACTAGTTGATCTGCTTAGTATGGGAAAAGTCTTCACAAGCAAAGCAAAGGGGGAATAATACCCTGGTTTCCTAGGTAACACAGCCACAACCTCTCTCTATGAAATCACAAAAGGGCTTGTCTGTAAATGTCTGCATTGCTGAAGCTTTCAGCCCTCAGCCCTGACCTGCAACTGGAGGTTTATGGTGTGAGAAGAAGATCTCCGTTGTCAATTTCTTCCATAACTGACTGAGTTTGATGCCAGCTCTCTTCCTCAAGGAAGGTAAAACTTCAGAATGTGTAAAGAATATATAAAGTGAGGGGAATTTCCCCCCCTCATTATCCACCTCTTATATCTTTCTCCCCTGCTCATCCTGTCCTAATTTTATTGTGTTAGAGTTAGAACACATGTTACATTTTCATCCACACCATTTGTCAGCCATTGCCTCATCTTCACCATTTGTCAGCCATTACTGCATGAAACCTGGCCTTTGTGGATTCATGCCCTACATCCTTCACATTCTTGGTGGAGGCAGCATCATATCAGGAGAGGGAAGGTACTTATTAAACTATCCTCTATCAATGATTAAAGGAGAAACCACCCACAAGGAAAAGAGGGTCATTGCCTTGGGGAGCCCTGGTGGCACAGTGGTTAAATGCCAGTACTGCAGCCATTCACAGTCACAAGGTTGTGAGTTCCAGGGACTCCAAGGTCCACTCAGCCTTGCATCCTTTCGTAAGTTGCTAAAATGAGTACCAACTTGTTGGGGCAATCAGCTTACACACTATAAACCACTTGAGGTTCACTGATAAGCGGTGTCGAAACATACTTGCTATTGCCATTACTATTGCCTGGCTACCTGGGTGGAGTAACAGCTGGCAAGTAATAATACTAACCCAAATAAATGGAACAAAAGAAATAAGTTGCCCAAGTTCAAAATCACCGGTAAGGCTTCCTTTGCAAAGCAAAAGAAAATGGAGCAAGAAGACATTTGTCTTGTTCCTTGAGCAGAAGCCTAGGATCTCCAGAAAGAGGCGGGTAGAAAATTTAGGACAGGGTGGACAAAAGTGACTCTCTAAATATTGTTAGTCTGCTGGCTACAGGGAACATACAACTCCCTTGTTGCAACAGCTCCATTGACTGTCAGTCCATTTATGGGCACAATTGAAAGTGCTGGTATTGACCTATAAACCCCTTTACGGCTTGGGCCCAGGCTATTTGAAGGACTGTATCTCCCTGTATAAACCCCCCAGAATATTGAGGTCATCGGGCAAGGCCCTTCTCTCTGTCCTACTACCCTCTCAGGTATGTTTGGTGAGAACAAGAGAGAAGGCTTTCTCAGTGGCTGCTCCCAAGCTTTGGAACTCCCCCCTTAAAGAGGCCAGGATGGCTCCAACCCTGCTGTCCTTCTGGGGGCAGGTAAAGACGATTTTAGGACGCCAGGCCTTCTCATGACATGGATGCTGCTTTGTTTTTGCTTTAAAGAATTTTAAATTTTAATAATGTAATGTTTTTAATTGTTTGAATTGTTTAACTGTTTTTAAACTTTATATTTTTAATGTTTTATATTATTTTAACTTGGACTGTTTTAGATTTGTAAGCTGCCTTGAGTCCCTGTACTGAGAGGAAGGCAGGATATAAATAAACAGAGCAACAACAACAACAGCAGCAGCAACTGCTACTACTACTACTACTACTACTCTCATAAACCTTACCCAGCATAACTGAAGGGATATGTATTTCAGTGACATTCCAATGGAGGGTCACCACTGATGGCTTCAATTGTAAACAATTATAAAACTCCCCAGATCCCCAAAGAAATCCCCAGGAAGCCCCAAGAAAGGACACTCAAGGGCAAAACAAATGGCCTCAAAAGTCTACCTCTACGCCATCAATCCAGACAGAAGCTGCACAGGTGATTACATGCTGGCCAGCTCCTGTTTAGGTTGGGGGCATGGCGTTTAGATGTCACTTGCACCAGAGCTGGTGAAAAGCCAGCTCTAGCAGCAAAGGGTCAGTTTTTTCCACCCCAAATAGGAGCAGATTTTTCCACTCTTATTTGGGGCAGAGGCTGGCCAGATTGGGGGCACGGTGTGTGATTGCCATGGCACATACCCGGCTCTATCAGAATGGTGTCACACGCCCCTTTGGGCCAATCTGTTTCAACCCTAAATTCTTGATAGTCTCTTTTCTTGTTAAATGCTTAGGAATATACATAATCTGAGTGAAAGCTCTAAGTCATGTATACTTATCAATGCACTGAGATAACCTAGGTTTTGTACCCAATACAGTGGTATAGTGGTGAACTATAATTAGAGATATGGGGCATAAAGTGTCAGCTTAGCCATAAATCTCACCAGTTTAGCATGGACAAATCTGGCCACCCATCGCTCAATTATGTCTACCTTATAGGGTTAGTATTAGTGTGAAAATGATGAGAGATGGACAAAATCATGAACTCCCTGGAGCCCAGCTGTGACAAAATATCACCAGTAAACAAACACATAATGTTTCTATAATTCATTTTCTCTTAGAAATGCACAAGTATGCAGAGGAAACTGGATTGATCTTTCTTTCAAGACGCATACTACTGATCTGAATGTTCTGCTCCATGCACTATGAACTGTCCATCAAGTAATCAGGCCTAAACTATCAGAAACTTTGCTACTTCTTTGCAGGAAAACTATTTGCCCTTGGCTACTTTTCTCCTTTTGCGCCCTCTTTTTTCAAAAAATAGCAACAAAAACTATGTTTTTTGATATCACAGTTTTTCCACACTGAAAATATGCTTCTGACATCTTTATAAATGTGTTGAGATACCAGAGTAGACCAGAATCAAGTGTGAGGAATACAGAATTGAGTGCTATGCAGTCCTTGGTTGCTGTGCAACCAAGAACACATCCCAATCACAGTGGAAAATAAAACAAAATAATAATAATAATAATAATAATAATAATAATAACCTTTAGAAGAGTCAATGTGAATGCTTCAAAAGGGATTTAAAAGGAAACTTACATAAATATTCAAAAATTAGCAACCATATACACAAACAACTGAAGGAGTGAAATCTTAGCCTTGAAGAAATAATAGGATGTTACTCCATAATGACATAAATACACAAAGATGTAGAGCAAGTTATCTCTGTGGGAAGGTAGGAGCATCTTAATCAAACATGGATCAGCACATTCAATGCATCATAATCCCCAGCTGCCTTAAGAAGAATTTTCATTCTCCAGCAGCTGCTTATTTTGGTTAAAGAGAAGCTCAAATGTAATTATAATTGTGATAGCCTTAGATGGGAAAAAAGCTCATTCTGGACTAAAAATAGCTACTACCACTAAGTTCAGCTGTCACTCAACTCAGCTTGAAGTATGATCACATGCCTCTTCCTCTGAGGACACACAGATCATCAAACTAAAGTTGCATATATGAAGAGTGTATGGCTTGTGCCAGGATGTGATGTTTTAAATAGCTGGTCTAAAAACTTCCATATTTTTGGAAATGACATCAATGCTAGCCCCCCAAAAGTAACTAATTACTGAATGGAGACATACTAGTGTTCACCCCATCATGAGCAAAATCCTAAGGAGGATCTGAAGAGGGAAAATGAAATCTGAGAGGTATCTAAAGGCAATGCATAGGCAGTTCTTGCAGTAGAAGGTGGGAGGGGGTGGGAGTGGGATCCCAAGGATCTGTATTATGACTGATGCTTTTTTACATATAAAACTGCCAAAAAGACACATGAATGGGTCTAGGAGCAAATCTATGTCTGTATTCTGCCAAGAAGCAAAAAGACACCAAGGCTATCATTCTTTGGACACATCAGGAAACAACATGACTCACTGGAAAAGATGACAATGCTGGGAAAAGAAAATAAGAAAAAAGAAAGACTGCATACCAGGTGGATTGATTTCATCAAGAAACCCACAGCCCTAAATTTCTAAGACCTGAACAGGACTGTTGATGACTAGCGCGCATAGAAGATCTTTGTTCACACACACATTAAGGCAAAAGACTTGGCTTCACATAGACATTATTGATGTGATGTGAGCTAGCAATTACTTACTAGGAAAGGGAGCATGGGTTCACAAAGGAAAGCTCCAATGAAAACTACAACCTGGCTGTGAAAAAACTAAATTCCATTTTAGGAGTCATTAGGAAAGGACTCAGAACCAGAACTGTCAAGATCAAAATGCCTTCATACGAATGTAAGGTGCAACTACACTTAGAATATTTTGTACCATTCTGATTGCCACATCCCAAAAGAGAGAGAGTACAGCTGAAAAAAGTGCAAAACTGGCCCACAAAGTAATGACGGGACTAGGACGGCTTCCTTGTGAAAAACATGTGGTTTTAGTTTAGAGAAATGGCTGTAAAGATAGAGTGGGGAGATAATCCTTTGCTAATTTTCTACCTGAAGGAAGCAATGAGTGATTTTAGCAATTTTCTTTTCATTGCAAGAGTCTTTAAAAACTGCACAGTTTTCAAAAACTATTTGCCATTTGGAACTAATTCTACACAAAATTCACACATGGCTGTTTTCTGCAGAAAATAGCATTTTCTGCATAGGAAACAGCATTTTCTGCACAGAAAATAGTACAGTGCTCCCTCGGGTTACGAAATTAATTTGTTCCGCCGCGGCGTTCGTAACCCGATGCATTTCGCAAGCCGAAAAGGGCTTTTCGTTAGCGCTGGCAAGCCACGCGTTTGAATTTCGCGCCGAAAAAAATTTCGTAACCCGAAAAAACCTTCGTATCCCGGAACAGTTTTTTCCAATCTAACTTTTTCGTATCCCGGAAATTTCGTAACGCGATCAATTCGTATCCCGGGGTACCACTGTATTTATAGTTTTTTGTGGGTTTTTCGGGCTATGTGGTCATATTCCAGAAAAGTTTCTTCCTGACGTTTCACCAGCGTCTGTGGCTGGGATCTTCAGAGAAAGATCTTCTCTGAAGATGCCAGCAACAGATGCTGGCGAAACATCAGGAAAAAACTCTTCCAGAACACTCTCTGGTCCTTGGCTTAGCGACCCTCACAGACCCTCTCACAGCCGCAGGAGTTTACCACATATCATGCAGCTGCGGACAAGTCTACATAGGGACCTCCAAACTCAGCGTGCAAACAAGAATCAAGGAACACGAGAGGCATTGCAGACTGGGCCAGCCAGAAAAATCAGCAGTAGCAGAACATGCCACAAACCATCCTGAGCATAAAATACTGTTTGAAAACACTGAAGTTCTGGACCATGCCAACCACTACCATGTCAGGATGCACAGGGAAGCCATTGAAATTCACAAACATCTGGATAATTTCAACCAGAAAGAAGAAACCCTTAAAGTGAACAAAATTTGGCTACCAGTCCTGAGGAATAATAATAATAATAATAATAATAATAATAATAATAATAATAATAATTTGTTTTATTTATATACCACTATTCCAAAGATCATAGCGGTGAACAGCAAGTAAGCTAATTAGCAATTAAGCTAATTTGCCCCCAACAGTCTGGGTACTCATTTTAGCTCCCTCCTCGGAAGGATGCAAGCCTGAGTCGAGCTTGGGCCCTTTTGCTGGTCTTGAACTCGCAACCTTGTGGTTTTGAGTGAATGGCTGCAGTACAGGCAGATGCCAGCCACAGATGGGGGCGAAACGTCAGGAAGAAACTCTTCTAGAACATGGCCATATAGCCCAAAAAAGCCACAAAAAACTATGGATGCCAGCCATGAAAGCCTTCAACTTCACAAAGGGTAAATGCTTTGTAAAGGCTGTTAGAGTAGACACACCAAAATCATATTTGTTGACCACATTTCTTAACCATTTGTTGTATAACAAAGAAAAAAAATCCTTTATTACAGTGTTTAAAAGTACAATTTCTTTTGTTATTAAGGCAACGATTTTAGTAGGGAAGAAAGGGGAAATGTTTTTGTTTTGCTTTAGTTGTCTTAAAAGTCTGCATTACCATCATCTGATTCCCTAATACAAGATATGATAGAGCATTATGTGTAACAGTAGGGGAAAAAATCAAGCAAACTTCAATTGACAGCATCTTGAAAACATGTTGAAAACAGTCACAAACTGAGTGAATGATGCTGTTGTGAAGTATCCTCTGCCTCCATTCTCAAGCAGATATGGTGTATTTTAATTTCCGTCTCCTCTAGGAATCTTATAATTTCAATTATCTGAATGATATATGCTCTGGTTGTGCATGTATTAAACTGTATCCTGTTTTAGGGAGAGGAGTCTCACAGTACAAACAAAGTAAGAGTCATTCTTACCCACCCTTGGCAATCATGGATTTGAAGTGTCCACAATCAAGGATTTAAAGGGTACACAAAAAACCTATGGTGTTTCCACTTTACTGATTCATGCCGTATGTTATGCAATTTAATTTTATTTTTACAAACTAAACAAAGCTGTAATATTTGTACAGGTGCAGGAATGATGCTAGGACTACAAAAAGAAGAGCCTATCTATTATTAGTACATTAAAGAACATTGTGTACACCAAAGCAAGATGACAATCATTAAGGATACAACTGACTTTGCCTCCACTGTCTGGGAAACATGAACGCTAATTACATCTATAATACATACAAGCAGCTTGCAACAAAATGTTACTGTGGGTTTCTTCTTTCCAGGGTTTCAGATACTTTCACATCCTTTCCAAATTATTTGTATTTTCTCTCCTACCTTTTGGTATTTTTTCTGATGATAGAGTGGACACTTATGCCCAATCCCAGGTACACTTAAGTCTTGGATTCCTCCACAAATGTCTTCCTGGCAGCTGTCACATCGATCCCTGGATATTTTTATAATAGCTTCTCAATGCAATCTAGGAAATTATCTGTCCCAGCAATGAGATTATTTTATATCTTCTCTATGTTGACATAAAATGGGTGGTCCAGGACTAAGGAAGAGGTGTCTCTCTACAATGTTTCCAAACAATTCAATTCCTAGAAAACAGTTTTTCATCTCAGCATAGTAAATGAAACACAGCACATTCACTTGCTTTCAGGATAGGCAGTTAAAAGTGAATTAATTTCCAGTTGAAAACTGACAGTAGACTTGAGAATGTCCTGAGGATTTCAGGTAAATCACCAAAATCTACAGTGATTCAGATCTACTGCAGAAGGGTTTGCTGTTTAGAGGCTCCACTAGAATTCTGCAGACAGCCAAGACAGCACTCAAAGGCCAAAAGGCACAACACAGGTTGGCAAAGGCTCCACAAACATTGTGCAGGAATTCCCCTTCTCCCCTGCTCCAAAAGACAAATTGTTCCATACATCTGTAAGAGTAATTTACAAACAAATATATTTCCATACCAACTGAGAATGTGCTGCATGCTGAAAAGGTTTTACAGCATAAAGCAGAATAAAGCAGAAGGCACTGGGACATGATCTCCACCAAATGAGTGAGTTAGTAAAATGTAAGACCTACCATGTCTGCATGGTATCATACTGTACTAGTGTAAAAGACAGTGCTACCAAAAAACTCTTAACATTCATCATTGCACTCCTATTACATATCACAGTAGCTGAAAGCTCTGTCTTCCTTCCCACTTTCACAATATACTGGGCAAACAAGCTCCACCTTTGATAGCATGAAGATTGATGACTTTCTGTGCAGGATGATATATCTATTTCTAATCTTTTTAAATCAAACATGTGGGTGAGCTGTGAACGTTACACCACAGCCATAACTTTTGTAGTATGCACTAGGCCAAGATAATGAAATAGTTCTCATGGGAGAAGAAGCTTAAGGAACTCTAGTGGACAGTTCCACAACCTGTGATTCTTTTAAAATAGTAAAGCCATTGCAGTGAAAACAAGGACATTTTAATGACTGATTTTGCTTCAGAAGATATTTTTCATGCTTGAAAAATTTCTGAAAAATAGTATTGTGAGCAGATATTGACGTACGCATTACTTGAAAGATTTTTTTGTCAAGTATTCTTTTCCCATAGAAAAGGATCCAGTGTGCCAAGATGCATTCACTTGTTACCAAGTATTTTTGTTGTTCTTCCCAGTTTAACTTTAATAAATCTAACTTCATGCAATTACTTTTATAGGCACAAAATGTTAATTTCTTTTTACAATCACATCCAATGACTTATTATTGTAAGTGGAACATTAGCTGAAAGTTTGTAGTTTACTGCACACTACCTCTCTATCCTAGAAACATTAACTATGTTAGAGAAAATTCAATACAAATTAAAGTACATCTCGACCCTATTTAACTGAGCAGAACAGCTGAGCAGGTCTTCTCACAAAAGACTGGATTAGCCAGGCCAAAATGACAAGAATGTACTTGTCTGATGAATGCACTTGGACAATACATATTGAATGCTATTGTTGTCATTTAGGTCAAAAATAAAGAGAAAACTGTGTGTGGGGAGGGGGGATATGCACACATATCGGATATAGGATATGTATCTTGGCAGAAATACATGTGAAAAGAACTAAAGCCTTTTAAAATGAGGGGGAGAGAGAGAGAGAGAGAGAGAGAATGCTTGTGTACTATGGTGAGGGCGCTGGGGACCATCCTGTGGCCCACAACCTACATTTTGCTCATCCTGCCCTAGATTATAGGGTTCAAATGTATTTACTTCAGGAGAAATCTGCACTTAGTACAGAATACTTAGTTTGCATGAAGAAGGCCTAAAATCAGTTCCTGGCATCTGCAGGTAAAAGGTAAAGGTAAAGTATTGCCTGTTGACAAGGTTGGCAAGTCATGTCTGACCATAGGGGATAGTCCTCATCTCCATTACATAGCTGAAGAGCCAGCATGATCAGAGACTACTCTGTGATCAGGTGGCCGGCATGATTGCACAGAATGCTGTTTATCTTCCCACCAAAGTGGTACCTTTTTATCTATAATGTGCCCTTTTACCCAAGGGATCTGTTCCGGACCCCCTTCCCACGTAAGACAAATTATGTGTAAGATCAAGCCCCATTGTGGCGTGTGGCCCATTCACCATATTAGGGCTCAGCGTACAAGTGATCTTAAGCCCGCATATGGTGTAGGCATGCTGTACTTGCATTTACATGCTTTCAAACCACTAGGTTAGCAGAAGCTGTGACTTGTGATGGGCGTTCACCCCATAATAGGGTCCCGGCCTTGAACTGGCAACCTGCCGATCTTACAATCAACAGAGTCAGCATCTCTGAGTAAAGCTGGGAAAAACTCCAGTCTGAGATCATGGACAGCTGCTGCCGCTCTGGGTAGACAATACTGACTTTAATAGACCAATGACTTGAATTGGTATCACATCTTTGTATGAGTCACAGAGACCCTGAATAAGAATCCAGTTTCCCTTTGTAGGTGATACTGACAGTGACACACAGCATTTTTACCAAATAACATGTTATATAACATCTAGCATATTAGATGCTGTTTTTTTAAAATATTTTAATTCTTATTAGTAGTATTATGGTGCTTTAAATTGTTTTAATTTAATTTGTGTTTCAATAGCTTAAATAGTTTAATTTATCTTTCAATATCACAATTGATTATGTTTTTAATGGAACGTCTTTTTAAAATTTTGTTGGAAGCCTCCAGCTCTGGGAGAGAGGGACAACATAAGTCGAATAAATAAACCCACAGCAAGGACAAATATATTTATTAATATACAATGCCTTTAAAAGGAAATAGCTCTTGAAGATGAGGGAGTACAACAGTAAGTCAGTTGCTTTTGCATGATATTAAAGGTTCAAAATAAAATACAGCAAAATTTGTACCGCTCCTGGGTATCACCCTTGACTTGTGATGCTCCATCCTCTGAATCTCTAAAAATCCTTGAAACCCCTATCGGGGTGCCACAGGGTTCTGTCCTGGGCACAGTGCTATTCAACATGTTTTTCAATGACTTGGATGATGGAATAGATGACATGCTCATCAGGCTTGCAGATGGCACTAAATTAGCTAATACTCCAAAGGACAGGCTCAGAATTCAAAATGGCCTTAACAGATTATAAAGCTGGTCCAAAACTAACAAAATAAATTTCAACAGTGAGAAATGGAGGATACTACATTTGGGCAGTAAAAATGAAATGCACAGATATAGGATAGGTGACACCTGGCTTGACAGCAGTACATGCAAAAGGGGTCTATGAGTGGACCACAGGTTGAACAGGAGCCAGCAATTCAAAGACATAGTCATGTTATCTGGAAAATCAGTGCAAAGGGATCTTGTAGCCCCTTTGAAACTAACTAAAAGAAAGAAACTGACACCATGCAGTTTTGTAGACTTGAGCTTACTTCCTCAGATAGATGAGTTGGAGTAGAGTGTCCAGAGCCATAACCCCTGCACCTAGAAACAGTTCCTTTACATAGACTTACTCAGTCAAGTCACTTCACCAGAGATTCAACAACTTCCCACCATCAATTTTAGCCTGGAATTATCAATGGAACGAGTTCACTTTCTGGACCTCATGGTACAGGTACAAATGGACATCTAAGCACTACACTATATCATAAAACCACTGGCCACTACATGTACCTATATGCCTCTAGCTTCCATCCTGAACACTACCAGATCCATAATCTACAGCCAAACCCTCCAATAGAATCACATCTGCTCAGTCCCATAAGACAGGGATGTGAAACACATGGAATTACAACATGCATTCCTCAAGCTAATGTAACCACCATAGGAAGGAAGGAAGGAAGGTAGGAAGGAAGGAAGGAAGGAGGCAAGACTTGTACCCAGGACTCATCTATTTCAGAACAGAATGAAGAGAGAAAGAAGTGTATGTATGGTCACATACAGATCCCAACTGAGACTACTCAGATGTATCATCAAGGAACTACAACACATTCTGGAGAATAATATTGCCCTCTCAAGGATTCTTGGTTGCAGGCCTTTACTTGCTTATAGATTGCCTCCAAACCTCAAACAGGTACTTCCCTACAGGGGGACACACAACACAGATGTGGACATTGGTACAAAGCCTAGCTATAAACAAAGATGCCAACTTTGTCCACACATCTACTCAGGAAACGTCATCACAGGAGCTAGTGAAGTAGAAAGGAAGATTAGAAAAGAAATAGCAGAATTGGAATGATATTGTCAATGTAACACAGATAGCGGAGCTATTTTGGAGTCCCATATTGGAAGAAAGGCAGAATATGAACTGAAATAAATAAACTGAACTTGATCTTCTGGTGACTTCCAGTGTAGAACCTTGGACCAAAAGGCAAGAAATAAATATTTTAAACAAACAAACAAAAACCAACAGTTCAGCTGTAATCAGAGAAAATGAAATTATCTGAAAAGATGATTATCTAAAGTGGGCTACCGTCCAATTCATAATTCTCAGTTGTGTTTAAACTGGGAAACTGGTTTTCTTTTGACTGACAGGAAATGCAGATTAGGAGGACAGCAAACTTAAAACAAATAGAAAGCAAAACATAGGATTACCTATGATACTGTGAACTAGATAAGATTTTTTTTTCCACTTCCATGTGGCTCAGTTCAGAAACCCAGCTTCCTCTGGAACCTGGCCAAGGAAGGCACAATTAAGGGGAAACTTTAGAGCAAAAGATTCCCCAGCTGAAAACACAGTGAGAACACAAGAGGAAATCAGGTTGCAGTCATGTATCTGGGATTCACCAGCTAGGGAGTCACAATATAAGTCAGGCCCTTGCTACAATGGTGTGATGCAAGTGATGCCACCTGTACAAATGATACCCCCAACAGAAGAACTTGGATGCATGAGCAGAAAATGATGCAGGTGTCTTTGTTCCTCTGGTGCAGCTCTATGGTGGACCAAAAGAAAGAGATGTGGAACAGAACCTGGTTAGAGTTAGGCTAAATACAGTGAATGTAACTATTACTCAGTTCCATAAGGAATATCTCACACCCAATTCCGTGCAGACCATTAGAGAGGTGCACTCCAAGAGAAGGAGTAGGGGCTAAAATTGTTTCTATGTATTTGCTAACCAACTTGTTCCATAACAACTTCATGATAAGCAGTTATGTAAAAGGTGGCAGCATCACTAGACCAAGAAAGAGGGAAACAATGCCTTCTACTCTGGTGTTCATCAAGTAAATAAAGGCATAGGAACTCTGCCTGAGGAACTAGTTTGTAAACCCATATATGTCTTTATACAGTGCGCCGCGCCATATGTGGGTGCATTATACGTGGCTTTCAGCTTACGCTGAAGCTGCACGGCAAAAGAGAGAATGGCGATTGCAAATGTGGCACACATGCCTGGCCACATTTGAGCATGAGCCCCATTATATGCAATCGGGCTTGAGCATATGCACTTTCAATGGGGCTTGAGCATATGCACTTTTTGCCTTACACAGGGATTCTGATACGGAACTGTCGTTTCAGGAGGTAGTCACCCCGATGCTATTCAGTAAAGACTATACACTTCATAGTGTCTGTTGTTTCATTGCTTGCAAGGAGTTGGTAGAGAGGAATGTCTTTTCCCTACTTTAAATATGATCTGGTTTCAGGTGACCTGAGAATAGGATTCTGAGGGAAGTGCAGAGCACAGAACGTGAAACTGCCATGTCTCTGGGGTGGGAAAATGGACATGATTTGTAAGGTTCACAAGGGGGCTGGGTGCTACTGCCATGATATGTGGAGCACACAGCTGGTACTGAATCCTACTGAGCCAAGGAACAGGGGATGGAGGGGGCAATTATGCATGAGTTTCTAGAAGAAAAGGTAGCTCATACTGGTCTTGCCTCTAGGAACAGAAAAAGGGTCATTCAAAAATATGCAAAAAATGGTCGAAGTGTTCCCTGGGTGTCAGGAAATAAAGAAAATCCTGGAGAAATGCTCTCTATCACTTTTTTGATCACAGATTGGTTACCTCACACTTTGCCATGAGGCATGCAGTGCCAGTGGCCACATTAAATAACCACCTGCCTGTCATGAAGAGTTAGAAAAGCATGTAGTCTTTGGTCCACAGCAAGCTTCCAGTTAGGAGGTATGTTGGAAAAGAGCGAAGCACTGTGCAGGGCAAAGAACTTGAACAATGTGGCTTTGTAGAGCAAAATTCAGCACTGCCTCGCCCAGCTTATTTTCTGTAGAGAAATGGTTGAGGGCACAATTTGTAATACATCTTCCAGCATAACATAGATACTGTTTAATTAACTATAGTTTGGATAAAACATGCCTCTGTTAAAGTGTTTTTAAATTATCGCAAAGTCTTGGTAAGATGTTTGTTTTCTTTCTCATCTGCAGTTTGCCAAAATGATACTTTCCTGACATATTCCCTTTTAAAAATATTTTTGAGACCCTTATTTCATTCTTTCTTAAGTTTTGCTATATAACCCTCCTTGTCTTTGCTAACAAAGAAACCTTCTCTTACTTCAGTCACATGGCTCAGTCATGGAGCTGAAAGTACTACTTATGTAAACACAAGGTTTGCTTCTACTAAATTCCTCTGGGTCATGTACTCAATGTGCTACAATATAGCAGAACTGTACCGAATTTCCCCCCTTATACAAAAGGTCAAAAATCACTTGGCATCATGCAGGGACTGAACCAAGTTGTATACCAATCCATCTCTATTTTTTTGCCACATGTGCTTGGTTTTATGTTATGAAAAACAAGACATTATTTGTTTCATTTGTCCCATCAGGACTCTAAAATGTTACTGTTTCTATTCTCTTTTTAACTATAAGTGTGGTTGCTTTTTTTCCAATGAGTTGTGTCTTCTCATAATGTGACCAAAGTACAACAGTCTCAATTTAAACATTTTGGCTTTCGGGGAAATTTCCGGCTTGATGTGTTCTAGGATCCATTTGTTTGTCTTTTTGGCTGTCCACAGAATCCTCAGCACTCTTCTCCAGAACTCAATATCTCAAATGAATTGATTTTCTTCCTATCCATCTTCTTAAATGTCTGGCTCTCACATCTATATATGGCAACAGGGAATACAATGGCTTGTATGCTTCTAACTTTTATGCTCAGTTGTATATCTTTGCATTTTAAGATCTTTCCTATTTCTTGCATAGCTGTCATTCCCCTTCTGAGTCTTCTTCTGATTTCTTGGGTGCAGTCTCCATTCTTAAACATATCTTAAACTGTTGTTATTCCTTCCTTCTATTTTCATTCCTCCTTCTTCTGTGTCCAAGCCTGCTTTTTGTATACTACGTTTTGCTTGTAAATTGAACAGGATGCAGCCCTGCCTGACTCCTTTGCCAACTGGAAACCATTCTGTTTCTCTGTGTTCTGTTCTGACAATAGCCTCTTGTCCTGTACAGATTTTTCATCAGGACTATCAGCTATATTGGCACTCTCATCTCTTTAAGGATGTTCCATAGCCATTCATGATCTATGCAGTCAAAGGCTTTGCTATAGTCTATAAAACACATGCTGATTGTCTTTTGGAATTCCCTGGTGCACTCCATTAGCCATTGTATGTTTGCAATGTGTTTTCTAGTGCATTTTCCTTTTCTGAACCCTCTTGGACCGCTATGATTTCTCTCTCCATGGAATCTATGTTTTAAAGAATTTTAAGCATAATTTTGCTTGCAGAGGAGATTAGTGTCCTATAGTTGCTGCAGTCTTTTGTGTCTCTTTTTTGTAGATGAGGATATATATTTTGATTTTTTTCAATCTAGTGGCCATCATTTTGTTTTCCATATCTATTTACATATGTTGGTTGGCACTAGATTTGACTCTGTCAATGTGGATTGCAGCAGTTCAATTGGAATATCATCTGTTTCTGGTAATTTGCTGTTGTTTTTTTGCCATTTCTATTATTGCAACTTCCACCTCGCTATTTAGAATTTGGGGTTCATTTTTGTATGGCTCTTCCTTCCATGTGTCTTCTGTGTATTGCATATGCTACCATGATGCAACATTGAGAAGGGAAATCATCTCTACAGTTAGACACTGATGATAAATTTATAGAAGCAGAACTAGGTATTTTATTAAAGTCTTTGCTGTTAAATGCATTTGAGGGGCTAAACAAACCAGTGATAAATGCCAGTATTGGGGTGAAGTGGAGGGGTAATGACTGCACGCCAGACACCCCAACTCCTCCCCAATGTCGGTGTCACACCTCTCACCCAACCAGATGGCATTTCTACGGCACAGTGTTTAGATGCACTGCACCAAAGAATCGGCGAAAAGCCACCGCTGCGGTGGCAAGGACACCTTTTTTCTGGCACTGAAAGGAGCTGCATTTTGCTGTTCTTTTTAGCACCTGCAAATTGTCAGATCGGGACTGAAGCATGTGGTTGCTGCAGTCCCAATCTGTCAAGGAAAGGGGCAGCAGGATGCCACCCCAAAGGGGCAGTCTGCTTTGCCCCTAACAGGGAAGTAAGTAGGCATGAGGCTCATTTTTATTTGACATCATGTTTATGTTTGACAAACTCCTCAAAAGAACCAAGGGTCTACTGTCTCTAAGGCACTGTCTGCATGGGCCATATGCTCCAGCGGAGATTCAGACCCTGTTCTCCCAGAATCATAGTCCAGTGCTCAAACCACGCTGGCCCTTGGTCAGAGCTCAGACTCTTTTAAATCCATCTTCAAGCCTCTTCTCAGTGAGTCAGTGGGGAATACCACGGACTCCTAATGAAATCATTTTAATGTGAATTTGTAAGATTACAAATCCACCCTGACTATTCAGTGACACTATGAAAAATGTTTGCTGGCAGGAGGATTCAACATTTTCCATCCATTATGGACCAAAATTATAACAGTCAAGAGAAAATACATAACAATTACATACTCTCTCCTGACGCTTATAACTTTGACTGATAACAGAATTTGGGAGAGGGGAAGAGCCTTGAGAGTCTCAAAAACAGCACTGGGAGTCTGCCTCAATTCCACAGACTGTGTGTTACTCACCCTTGCCTAACCTTTTTGATCATCATCAAATCCCTGTATGTGTGCAAAAGAATGTACACTGAGCCCTTGATATCTGATGGGGTTGGTTCCAGGAACATCCCCTTGCCCCCATGCATAACAAAACCCATGGATGCTCAAGTCCCATTAAATATAATGGCATAGTAAAATGGTGTCCCTTATATAAAATGGCAAATTCAAGGTTTGCTTTTGGGAACACACGCACACATACATATTTATTATAATTAAGTGTTTTAATTTATTTTATAACAACAATACAAAACAAACAATTAATACACGAATAACAAATAGCCTTGGAGATCTACATGTAAACTTGCATGATAGCTATGTTTCACGGGGTATATATTTTTAAAAATATTTGTAAACCATGGATGCTTGAATCCATGGATAAATAATTCCATGGATATGGAGGGCTGACTGTATGTAAACAGTGGGAATGAGAGAAAGAATACCCAGCACAAGGCAAGTGCTGCAAAAGCCAAATAATTTAATGTTCGTCATGGGACCACACCAAATAGTCAAGAGAATCCACAACTCAAACAAGATGCCAGTAATTTCACAGTATAATAACTTGCACTATCATGATGACTCCCACTACTCTGATAACTGTACACTATCAGAGCAGCTCAATATTTCTGGTGTACTCAGAAAACACATTTCACAACGCTTAGTATTTACTACCAGAAGGCAGCTGTTGTCTCTCCTCTGAAGCAAAGGCATTACATCTCCGATTTAACATTACCTAAGATTGCTTTTTAGCAAACTGGCACAGAGACGCTACTCTTCTCTGACATCATTAATCACCATGGAAACCTTCTTAGACTGACTTCAGGCCTGAAATAAATGCTGTCAACTCATATAATTTTGAGAGCCATGTAGCAAATACATAATTAATAGATAAATAAAAATTGGGTACCTTACATCCTTTGGCCACCATGCGAGGCCAAGAAATAAAGCAAAATAGTTACAGTTAAACCGAGTTTCCAATCTAACCCTACAAACCTAGGATAAATGTGCCCGATTAAACTATACAGATATATCTAAATTATCCCAGACTGAAAATCAGTTCTAACAAAACAAAGCACAGCTTATGTGGATGCATTAGTACAACAAAAAATGGGGAACAGAGGGAGGTTTTATTAGATATGCTCTTACTATCAATTTTCATGGCATTATCAGATTACATAAAGGCCAGCTGGGAAAAACAAAGAGGCCTTTCTAATAAAATGCTCATTAATCTTTGCTCTCAGAAAGCACCCATCCTAAATGGAGTGCAACCAGATGTATCATGTCGTTTCACTGCCTATAATACTTCTGCTATACTCATAGAGTCAGCCACCACCATTAAGCTCAGTGATCACTACAGAGTCCAGGTAACCTCACTCGAGGAAAGACTGTATCTTGCAAATATATTTAGTGCCATTGTGTGGATGTGAGCACATCAGTTTATGTTTGCATTAGGCTGTGCAGTTAATGATTAATCATGCTTTGTTGCCTGAATAACTGACTATACAGTGAAATCTTGGTTTCCCTTATCAGTCTAATTGTTTCCAGAAGAACAAAGGCATCAGTATTTGTCACTCCAGATTGTGGGGATACCAGAAACCACTTGTAGTTCCTGTTTAGTCGATGCAAATGCAACATTTAACTGTGCTTGCTGCAAACCATAGTTTCACTACCTTTTGCAGGGGTCTAGGTATTCAGCCTTATCACAAAACTATGGGCACAAACAGACAGGCCAAAATAAAATTGCTTAGGGACACTTTGGAGGTATGCTATTTAAATGACGCATGTGTCCTAAGAGGCCAGAAGTCACGCCAAAGCCACGATCCAGTCTTAAGGAGTGGAGTGCAGCTTTGGCGCAACTTCTGGACTCTTAAAATGTCTGTGTCATTTAAACAGCATACCTCCAAAGTGACCCGAAGCAGCTTTATTTTGGACTGACTGTTTGGGCCCTATCGTACCTATATCTCAGTGAGTCGCTATTTTAGACTAACCCCAGTTTAGGGGGGTGAGTCGCTATTTTAGGCTAACCCCAGTTTCTGCAGATCTTAATAATAATAATAATAATAATAATAATAATAATAATAATAATAATTTATATTCCGCTTAATCTCAAGGAATCCAAGCGGATTACAGCAGTAAAACAAGATACAGTTAAAAGAGAAATGCATTAAAAATTCCAAGATCCTCATTCCTATGTTTTTAGGGCAGTAGACCTCTCAATAACTTGTTACTGGGGAACATGAAGAGGAGGTTACTAATTTGTTCGTGTCCTTCCTGTGGACTCCCTAAAGCCTATACGTTGGTCACAGTGAGAAATAGGTTGCCAGACTGAATAGGCATTTGCTCTGGTCAAGTAGGCTTCCTCTTATACTCCTAGGAAAAGTAAATATAATATTTTAAATTCTGCAATAATTACAGCTAAGTGAGTTCTTTTTTTTTTTAAAGAGGAGGCACACCTAGGTCAGCTGTTTTTTGGAAAACCAAATGCCAACATTCATCTGAGGTCCCACCTCTCTTGGCACAATAGATATGCAAGGGGACAACCTCAGGAAGACTGTTTGAGAGATAAGAAGGGAAGCCTCCCACTTTTGGTGAGGTTTTCATAACATTTAATATTGTACACATTGTTCTCAGGGTCAATGAGGCATTAAGTAAATATATCTACATTTGTCTTGCCAATTACACTAGTTTCCAAGGGGGGAAAATCTATTATCCAAAACAATTTTTCTACCCAAGTGTTTGCTTCCTTGAAAGTTCATGGTACAATAAATCAGTCTCAGAGTTGCCCATTGGTTTCTACATCCCCTCTCCCTCTTCCATTTTATGAGGACTAAACACAGCTCACAAGCCACAGTTTTGCCCACATCTGCACTAGAAGAAAGAAGCATCCCCCTCCCCTCCCAAGTTTGTGTCCCAGCATACATTGTTTTAAAAAGCCATATTAAGAACAATTGATTCTTCTTTTTTAAAAAAAATATCTGCTGGTCATCTGATCAAGTGTTTGATATAAATAAAGATAACAAATCAGACCACTAAATGTAGTAGGAATGTAGGTGGGTGAAACTATCACATTACAATAATTTACATTCTGAGGTGGTAATGCAAACATCGAAACATCTGTCAAACTTCACATATATGTTTTGTTTTTTGTTTTTGTTAAATCCCCCCTCTGAATGACAAAAACAAGATGAACAACATCCTTGCTGGATTAAGGCAAAGTTTTATCTAATTCAATACTCTATCTCCACCAGTAGCCCAGCAGATGCCCCTGGGAAGCTAAACACAGAGCATGATTATTGCTAAATGTAATTATTAAGCTGACTTTGCACGTAATACAGCATTCTCTGAAGAATATGCTGAGCTGTCATGGCCATCAAACTGAGCCACCCATAAATGTGGCTTCCCTGTTATCAGCCTTGGAAACTCATCAAGACAAGAGCCATGCAGAAACAAGGCTGGAGAAGGCTAATGATCAAGTTTGAATGTAGGGCATATGCTCTTTGCCTAGACAAGTAGTTCAGCATTCCCCAGACAACTGCTACTCAATTACAGAGGTTAGGAGCAACTTTCAGGAATTTCTCATCACACTTTTAGAGATATGCCTAAAGCAATTCATTTTTATAATCATTCTTATATTATATGTTTATATGTATGTGAATAGCTGGGTTCTTTTTTTACTTTGTACTACTTGAATATAATTTTTCTCATTAAGTAACATTCAGTTTTGTAAAATAAACAAACGGTTTAAAGTAAAGAGCATGTGCACCCAGGAGAAGTCATTCATTGATGAAAATAAACTGGTCAACTTGGCTGACCATTGTAGCCCAATTCTTGTCCCTTCTTCTGTAACCAAGCCTTAAAGATAGGCAATAGAGACAGATATATTAAGGGCCTAAATACAGTACTTAAAAGCACCAGATTCCTTCTCAGCTTGCAAGCTAAGCAGGGTAACTCCTGATTAGTACTTGAATGGAAGATCACCAATGAATATCACATGCTGTAGATTATATTTCAGAGGAAGGAACTGGCAAGACCACTTCTGAGTATTCCTTGCCTAAAAAAACCCTATAACATTCAGAAGTCAACAGGTGACCTAAAGACATGTGCACATGTGCATGTGTATGCGCACATACACACACACACACACACACACACACACTTTTGTATTAAGTTTAAATGGGGAAATGCAGTCAAATGAGAAGTTGCCTTAATGTAGGTGGGAGGGAATCATGGTAAGTCCAGCCTCACTATGGAAGCAAAATACCATAAACAACACTAGTTCTGTGTGCAGGTCATGAGAAATCTTAAGACTCTCACGTTCCACAAAGCATTCAGAACTGGACAATATGAGAGAAAACCCAAAGTCAAACAAACAGTGTTACTCAGCTACCAATGTTAGTTTAGCCAAGGGTATTATCTGTGTAGATCTCCAAGGACTTTATTTACATTAAATACTTGTTGTAGCCTTTGGCTTTGTGCAGAGCGGGGGGGGGGGGTCATTTAAAAATCTGATCCATTACTGTACATTCTCACACAGACTATGAAACAGAACAATTCATAAAGGATGTGCTGACTAATGATTAATAAAGCCATGATACGTAACTGGAATGTTTATTCGGAATTGGAAGGAAAATATATTTGACATTATTCGACTCCTGGCCAAGGTCAGGAAGAATGTCAAAGTGGTAAAAATTCTGGCCATTGTTTTCCCTGCTATTCACACATTAAGTGTTTCAGGAAATTATTCTTCAAAGAAATGCAGACAGGTTATTTGCACAAAAAAATGTGGAGTTTTCTGCACACCCCCCAAATCACCACTTTTGGAATAAAACTTCTGTTTCTTTGCAAGAGCATATGGTTGTTTTGTGCAAGATTGCTGGCAGAATTTTATACAAAAAAACAAACAAAACAACAACAACAACAACAACAAACCAAATAAAACCAAAAACCAATAGTGGCCATTTTCTTTTGATGCTTTTCTTGTTCCAAAGGCACCAAACTTACACAAAAATTATGTGGCTATCTGGAAACATGTGGAGTTTTATGGAAGGATGTGGGGATTTGCCAAAAGAAAACCCATCATTATTATTATTTCATATAGAACACCCATGTATATTTCTATGAAGAATATTTTCCCTAAACACTTCAGGATGTATGAGTGCCAGGCAAGACCTGTGCAAAAATATTAGTTTTCTCTGTGGCTTGGGGGGGGGGGGGGGCAGTAAAAATTATACTTGTGAGGATAAAATTTACATCCCTAGTTCATTGGTAGAAGAGGGGCTTGCAATAAACTATGGCAGTAAAGACTTCTCTTCCCCAGGATAATTAATTCCATTCTGCTTTCCTCTTGGCTTTCTGTTTTCTTTCCTCCCAATAGTCACTCATGTTGCCACTAACAGGCAGTGAGAGCTAGTGTGGTGTAGTGGTTTGAGCAGTGGTCTACAACTGTGGAGACCAGGGTTCAAATCCCTGTTCGGCCATGGAAGTCTATTAGTTGACCTTGGGCAAGTCATAGGCGCTTTACAGAGTGCCCAAAAACGGTGCTCTGTCAGCGCCGCTGGTTGCTGCGTCTGGGAACCGCAGTGGACAAACTGCGCAATTCCTGGATGCAACAAAAAAGAAGCTGCAAAATGCAGCTTCTTTTTGCACTGGGGAAATGGCGCCGCAAGTGGCCAATGGCGCACTCGCGATGTCACTTCTGCCGCGCGACGTGCAGACGCTAGGCATCCACGACATCAAGATGGCGGCGCCCGTGTAGAACGCCACTGCCATTTTGTATGCGCCAAACGCGTACTAGGCTTAGGGGCATTCAGAAAGGACGCCCCTTTCTAACCCTAGTACGTGTGCGGCACGTACTTTTTGCCAGTTCGGAACGGGCCAAAGTCTCTTAGGCTCAGAGAAAGGCAAAAGCAAATCTCCTCTGAACAAATCTTGCCAAGAAAACCCCATGATCATCCTATATTGAGTGTATTTACCTGACCCTAAAGGCTAGGGACAGTCTGGGGATTCTGTTAGTGTATCGGCCACCCCGTGCGCTAGCGGACTCCCTTAACGAGCTGACACAGCTGGTCACTGAGCTGATGCTGGAGACACCCTGGCTACTTGTCCTGGGTGACTTCAACATCTCCCTCACGGCCAGCTATATTCCACCCGGTGCGGCTCGGGAATTCATGGATACCATGGCGGCCATGGGCCTGTCCCAGCTGATACAGGGTCCTACGCACTGTGCGGGTAATACTCTTGATTTGGTCTTCTGTTCGGATGCGGAAAATCCGTGGGTGGAAATAACTAATGTTTCCCCCCTGTCATGGACGGATCATTTCCTGGTGGAGGCAAAAATCAAGGTCTCTACCCAGATCCCCCCCGGGGGTGGCGGACCTGTTAGGATGGTCCACCCTCGAAGGCTGATGGAACCCAAAAGGTTCCAGGAAGCTTTAGAGGGGTACATGGTTGGAAGTGACGGCGACTCTGTTGATGCCCTGACTTGTATTTGGAATACCGGTCTCTCTAGGGCTATACACAGTATCGCTCCCAAGCACCCTCTCAAGCCCGCTTCCAAACGTAAGCCCTGGTATACGGAAGATCTCCGGGCGAGGAAGCGGGAACTGCGACGGCTAGAGTGCCGTTGGCGGAAACACCTTCACTTAGACGACAAGGCTCTCCTAGACCAACTGTTAGAGGACTACGGAGAGGCGATACGAGCAGCTAAGAACTCGTTCTATGGTGCTCGTGTCGCGTCCGCGGAGTCGTGTCCAGCAGAGTTGTTCAGGGTGGTGAGGGAGCTAACTCAGCTCCCTCCTGCCCCGAACCAGATCCTTGAACCTTCTAAGGCCTGCTGCAACCAATTTAATAACTTCTTCGTGGATAAAACCTCTCGGATAAGCGAAGGTCTTAACGCCAACATTCAAGCAGAACCTAGAGTAGAGGCGTCCAGAGCCTCCATGGACTCCATTAAACTGGATCGGTTTGAGTTGGTAAGTACCGATGATGTGGACAAGATCCTCGGAAGTGTTCGGAAGACAACTTGCTCTCTCGATCCCTGTCCCTCATGGCTAGCGGCCCAGGGGGGACCGGCGGTAACTTTATTGCTACGCCGGATTATTAACACATCTTTGAGGGAAGGGCAATTTCCATCTGAACTAAAATTGGCCATAGTAAAACCTTTATTAAAAAAGCCCTCCCTCGACCCCCTGGTACATAACAATTATCGGCCAGTTTCGCTGCTGCCATTTTTGGGGAAGGTGATCGAGAGGGCGGTTGCAATCCAGCTTCAGGCGGTCTTGGATGAAACGGATTATCTGGACCCATTTCAAACTGGCTTTCGGGCGGGTTACGGGGTTGAGACGGCCCTGGTCGCCCTGGTCGATGATCTCCGTCTGGGCATCGACAGGGGAAGAGTGTCCCTGTTGGTGCTCTTGGACATCTCAGCGGCTTTCGATACCATAGACCATGGTATCCTTCTGGGACGCCTGGCAGAGGTGGGAATCGGGGGCACTGCGCTCCAGTGGTTCCGGTCCTAGCTCTCTGGGAGGTCCCAGATGGTGCAGCTGGGAGACGTGTGCTCCGATGAGAGGGCCCTTATAACTGGGGTCCCTCAAGGAGCCATTCTGTCTCCCATGCTATTTAACATTTACATGAAACCGCTGGGAGAGATCATCCGGAGACATGGGGCGCGGGGTTATCAATACGCTGATGACACCCAAATCATTTTCTCTATGTCTCCGACTGATGCAGTGACCGGGGATGGTGTCTCTCCTCTCGTGGCCTGTCTGGAGTCAGTAATGGGCTGGATGAGGGAAAACCGACTCAAGCTGAATCCAGAGAAAACGGAGGTACTTGTGATAGGTTCCCCTGGTCCAGGAATGGTGGTAGTTCCACCTGTCCTGAACGGGGTCACGCTCCCTGTGAAGGACTCTGTGCGCAGTCTGGGGGTGCTTCTTGACTCGTCGCTTCACCTGACTGCTCAGGTGAATGCGATGGTCAAGAACACCTGTTATCAGCTTCGACTTATTCGCCAGCTGCGCCCATACTGGCCCAGAGGGATCTTGAAACGGTAGTACATGCTCTGGTAACCTCGAGATTGGATTTCTGCAACGCACTCTACATGGGGCAACCCTTATACCAAACCCGGAAGCTACAAATGGTACAGAATATGGCAGCCAGGCTGGTCACTGGAACTTCCAGGGCCAGCCATATTACACCGGTGCTTAAAGATCTGCATTGGCTGCCTATTCGCTTCCGGGCACAATATAAGGTGTTGGTGATGACCTATAAAGCCCTAAATGGCTTGGGCCCAGGATACCTGAAGGACCGCCTCTCCCCGTACATTCCGTCCCGCACCCTCAGAATATCTGGGCAGCAACTACTTAAGGTGCCAGGGGCTAGGTTGACCTCCACCGCGAGGAAGACATTTTCCATTGCCGCCCCAGCCCTTTGGAACACGCTGCCCACAGAGCTCCGCTCGGCCACCTCCCTGGCCCAATTTAGAAAGGACCTAAAAACCTTTCTATTTCAGCTTGCATTCCCCGATTAAAGTCCAGTGGGCCTCCCTTCCTCTTCTGTGGCAAAGAGGACTGGCTAACGGGGGTTTTATTCTGTTTGTATGTAATTGTTTGTAACCCTGATGTATATGTTGTTTGATATTTTGCTGTCAACCGCCCTGATCTATGGAAGGGCGGTATAAAAATAAAAAATTTATTTATTATTTATTATTTATGATAGGGTTTGCCTTAGGGTTCCCATAAGTCAGAAATGGCTTGAAGGCACACAACAACAATGATACTGAATACTTGTGAGAGAAACTAGTGTTGCTTTTTCATGTTTCCTGTTCAGTTAGGAGTTCACCTTGCTAAAGAACTGTTGTGCATTCACAAAAGTTGTTAGTTCCTCAAGTCTTCAGATACAACCCTCTTGTATAAGGATGGTGCTGTTTTGTTTTGTTTTTGTTGTTGTTATGTACATAATGCACCCACCATTGAACACTGAAAAAAGAGGTACTACTTATGGTTATACGTCTATACAATAAAGGTCCATCAACATCTTGCCCTGCATATGAGAAATAGCAAAGATATCTTTGCTGGATGTTGCTGGAAACAGAATGTGAGAATAGCCAAGAACCTGGAAAGCTGCTTTTTAAAATTAATTACTGTATTTACAGTTACAGTCCCAAAGCTTCCCAAGTAGTTTGTTACTGATACAGCCACAACTTTAAAGTAACTTTTACATTCCCATTCCTTAAAAGTAACTACAATTATTACTTTTAGTTGCTTAAAAATGAATGCTACAAGCCAGTGGCCTGTGGTATAAAATGTACTTTCTTTCCCCTGTGGCACCTACAACAAAGTATGAGTCACAGAACAACCCAGCACTTGAACTATGTGATATTTGTCCTCCCCAATTTAGTAAACCACATTCCCATAACTTGAAAAGTAACAAACCATAAAAATAATGAAGTGGATATCCGCTCAAGTTATAATGTACCTTGTATCTTACTTAATGCATAAAGAATTAATTTCAACTAGTTAATTAATTCTAGATTCTTTGATAGATGGTATTTAGTGTGTTTCAGCAATGCAGCCTTTGGTATGCTGTGGTGTTTCATGTGTAGATAAAAAGAACTATTACTTATTCTTACCAATACTTCTTCAGATACTAAAGCAGGGGCAAATCTAGTACTATCTGTAATGTTCCTAAGAATAGGATTTTGCTGGTGCTGATGAAAACATCCCAGATTTTGCACATGCTTTGCATAGATATCAACCTCTGAGGATACTGTGACCATTTCACCACAACATTTGGAAGGAAACACATCTTAATAGGAAATAATTTCCCAGATCAAAGTATTTTCCATCATATTAATATTTTTCAAAGTGAGAGCTTATGGTAAACAATTGGAAAAATAAGGCAGTGCAGCTGAAACAAAATTCATGACACTCGAACATGAGAGATAACAGAAGACAATTGCCAATTGCCGGAGATGGTCTGAAGAACACCTAGTTTCCCCAACAGACTGTCTCTTGTGCACATTAACAGATGCAATGGACACACCCCATTTCCTTCCTTAGTAATTTAATCTGACTTCTGTACAATTTAGAAAGCTTTTGTTTGTATTTCACTTGTTCTCCAGAGGATCAAGAGAAACTATTTCCACACCACCATCAAGGGCAAGAAGGTGAAGGAAACCACATTGCCACTTGAGCTTCCAAGGAAGCTAATAACATTTACTTCAAGGTGACACTCATAAAGCCACCATGTTAGCAACTTCACAGAACTGCTGTGACATAATAGCAGGCAATGGGAGAAAAGGACATAACTGATGGAAGTGAAGCTATATCCATACTGCAGAGATAATCCCAATTGACACCACTTTAACCACCATGGCTCAATGCTATGGAATTCTGGAAACTGTAGTTTTGTGAGACATTTAACCTTCTCTGTCAGAGAACTCTAGTGCCATAACAAACTACAGTTCCCAGAATTTCAGTGCATTCAGCCATGGAGGTTAAAATCGTGTCAACCTGGATTATTTCTGCAGTGCAGATACAGCCTGATGGGGTTGGAAGAGATGGGGAGAACACAGTTTCTAGGGCTGAATAAAGGTGTGCACCCCAATTTCATCACCCTATTTGATGGATACAGCATGTTGATGGCATTTCATTGGTTTACAAGGGATCCTGGAAACAGAGTTAGCTAGTAGTGCGGCAAAGTCCATTCTTCACTCCTTTCCCCCATTTTCTATACCAGGAAGATACCAGTGTGTGTGTGTGTGTGTGTGTGTGTGTGTGGTGGGGGGGTTGAGGGCAATGCCCTATGACTCGGCTTCCTGAAGATACTACACAGTTAGTGCAGATTTATCTACATGATAACCTATGATGACAAATCACAGACAGAGCACTGCTTCTTCTCTCAATCCATCACCTTCTGCAAAAAAAAAATTGAAAAGGAACACCAACCACAGGAGAGAAGTACTCATCACTGACACCTCAGGATTATTGTCAGACAGTACTAACAATGAACAGTGGAAAGGAAAACAGTCCAAAGTCATATAGGCATCAGGAAAAAGTTCAAACAGAATTTTTCAACCCAGCTGCAAAAAGTTTCCTTCCCATCCCCTTCACTCCCCCCAAAAGTTAAGCAGCAATTTTTTTTATCTCTTGGCTTTCAGCGGTACTGTTAACATCAGTGCTATTTTAAATACTCAGAAGTAACTAAACTGAACTAAACATATGAGAGAAATGAGGTTCATAGTATACAGATCCCTCCCGTCAAAAAAGTGTGATAATAATATATATTAGCCTTGATGGCAGAAAACAGAGGCATCTATATTTTTAGATGAAGTGGAGAAGGCTGCAAGCACAACTCCTCCAACAAGTACCAAGGGAGTAAAGATTTCTCCAGGCCAAAGAAGCAACACACTACATTAGATAAGAGCTACAAAAATAACTTGCCTCCTGAGGTCTTCTTTAAATGCTGTCAACTTCACTTGCTGTAACCCTTGACACCTTTTGTTGCTTATGGCCCCTCTTTTCCTCTGCATCTAAGGGACTAGGATGAAGTACCTCAGTAACTGTCATTAGCTGCAAGAAACAAGCTAAAAAGCAAAAAAAACTCCTTTGCCTGTTTCAGGTCGAGAGAATAGATGGTAGTCACTCCCTGAAGCTGCATACAGACTATCTGCACAGAAGTTCTGCAACACTGATATAATCCTCTCTGTGTTTTTTATTTCTTGTCCCCTTCCTGGCCTCTACCTCATCCACTACCACCATCCTGGGTGGCACCTTTGCCCCATTGTGTAGAAACAGGAAACTTACCAAACAGCACTGATTTGGGTAGATAAACAGAGTTCTCTTTGGTTGCAGAGGGAAACGTCTCTTTCTGCAAAAAATGAAAGATTAAAAAAAGACCTATTTAGACAGGCAACATCTATAAAGCCAAACATGCACATTAGTATAAACAATTGTAGATGTATTGGGCTGGATGGTACTCCAAGGGCTGTCTAACAATTAATGCATCCTTGAGAGGCAGCCATCCAACTTCTGTTTAATAACCTCCAGCAAAGGTCATTAAGGCAAGTACGTGGGACCTGTGGGTCCTGGGATCCATACTGACCACTTCACCCCTTCCCATAGGATTCCCCAAAGACCCAAATCTTACCAAAAATAAATTTTAACATTCTAGCCAGTTTTTGTACCCTAAATGCCCTCACACCACCCAGGTTGCCTCAAGAACATGACAGTTTGGATCCCTTTTCCTACAATACCCCCCTCCATCCAAACCTTGGTGGGGAAACCCCAGGAAAATCACTCATTTTTCAGCCAAAATTCAGAACTTGATGGGACACAGGGAGATTATCAGACACCTGAAAGTGACAGGAGCAAAGTGCGACTGGCATAAGAACATCAGACAATGTTGCATGATGTTGCCATTATCCTGACCTTGTCCTGTCTGTGGGGAGAAATTCTCCTGTTGCTTTTCATTAATGGGACAGGAGAATTCCTCCCCACAAATGGGACAAGGATGGGATAATGGCGATATCATGCAACACCATCTGATATTCTTGCCCCAGTCGCACAATTGTGATGAGAGCGTCCCGCTTTGCTCCCGTCACTTTCAGGCATCTGATAATCTCTTAGGTCATTGGTGATTGTGATACTGTACATTGTGGGGAGGTCCTGAAGTGAACTGTTCCTACTTCCTTCAAAGTTACCCATCCCCGCCTTATGTATTTCCTTAAATCCAGGGTGGGCAACCTCTGGCATCCTGGGGTTACTTTGGAACTTCCTAGTAATCACCAGGACCATGCTCTACACATCCACACATACCAATACACAACTCTCCCCCCACACACATGTGCATATCATACCCACAAATATAGCCAAGTACACACCCCTCCAGCAACAAGGAGACGCACTCAGGCCCTTGGGTATGAATACAGTTTGTTCTGCCAATGTCTCCAATGGGAAGGAGGGATTAATCTGGTCTTCTTTTTCCTACAATATTGCCTGTACAGCCATGGGTGAGAAAAGTCAGGAAAGACAATGCAACTAACCTTTTTAGATGCACTGAAGTGCCAAGATTTATACAAAGCATTCCAAATATGGCTGCCCCTTAGTGTGATATAAGGCAGGGCTGAGAAATGAGTGGTTTAAAAAAAAAATGTTGTTGTTCCTCACAACCTCTGCAATCCAGCAGAGGTTGTCAGATTCCCAGTGGTGACAAGTGAGGAGTGTTGTAGTCCAAAAACATCTGGAGAGTCACATATTCCCCAACTTTGATATAAGCGTTTGATGCTACTAGAAAATACGAAAAGCACACACACACCCTGCAACCATTCCCCTCTGACTGCTAGAACTGCCCTATTCAGCTGCAACATTTCACTTATGGTTTTATTTTCCCAAAACAAGAACACTAAAGCTATTAAATGACTAGGAATAATAACCGAAAAAGGCAAAAACAAAGCTTAGTAGATATTCCTGACATGACTGTGAAGGTCTGCATATTAAATTATGGCAAAAGAAAAAAAACTTGAGTGGAGAAACATTTAGGTTTCCCTCTGCCAATATCAACACGACAATCTGTCTCCGATTCCCATTGTATAAAGCCCAAGTACTGCAATTATACTGTATGTTGTAATGTACACTTATTGAGGAAAGAACTGAGGTATTTCAAGCTGCAAAGTAAAGTTATGCTACAGAGGGTGCTTCCTCACAAGTTTCCTCTGGAATTAAAACTCTATATTCTGTCCCTTTTTTCAAGAGCTGCTGCTCCATGCGATTATGAAATCATGACCTGTCTTATTGTTTCCACAGCATTGGGGTTTTGTTTTGGTTTGATTTGAGGGACTGGCCCCAGAAACACAGAAGAACAGACTAAATTTGACAAGTGTAGACAGTCTTAGTGCTGTTTGTCCAAGTTTTCAAAGAGGTATCTTTCACATGTGCACTGACCTATCAGGATGGTGAACCTATCACTACACTGAACAAACATGTTGTTCTCCTTTGCCCAATCCAAAACATCTGGCTTGCCTTGATGCTCATTCAAGAACACTGACAAGACACAACATTAAGGAACTTCAATTCTATATGGAATAGTTGAAAGACTGGAGTATTTTTTTAGCTTGGAGAGCAGACAATTAAAAGTAGGCATGATACTGATCTTCAAATATGTGAAGAGCTATCCCACAGATGCTGTAGAAAACTTGTTCTTTGTTGCTCCAAAGAGAAGAACTGGAATTAATGGGTTGAAATGGCAAACACATTAGGAGAAACCTCATGTTACAAAAGGTGGTGAGCTCTCCTTCAATAAGGGTTTTTATTTAGATGGAGGCTGACTAGCCATTTCTCAAGAATGCTGTAGTCATATCCTACAAGATTCTACAATGAGCAGTGGAAGGACCCTTCCAAATCTGTGATTCAGTGATTGTCTGCCTCTGTAAGGCCTCTTACCACACAATTCTGCCTTGAGAGAAAAAGTGTTTAAAGAACACTGCTGGATTTTGGAGTTAAAGATTAATTGCTAGAGATACGTAAGACATTCTGCCTCCAGAATACTCTACCTCATTCCCTCTGGCTCAGCCTCCAGCTACGCATTGGCAGAAATCTCTGTTGCTGATCAGAGCTCTGAGAAACTGAAACTTTTCCATTGGCCATGTTGGCTGGGGACTTCTGGGAGTTGTAAGCAAAAAAAAGTTAACTTTTTAAAAAGTTCTGTTACTAAATGCAATGACATTCACTCGGGAACGATTGCAAATTTTTCTTCCTTTTATTTTTTTACGTAATTTCATGAACATTTTTTTAAACAAAACCAACCTGTCTCTCAATTACAAGGTGTTTAGAAGGGCACATTTAGGGAAGAAACTGTCCCATCATACTTGCTTCAAGTCCACTGATCATCTGACTCAGTAGAGGATAGTCTCCCCAACTTTGTTTCTAACTGAAATTAATAGCAAAAGTTATTTTCTAAAATAATAATAATAATAATAATAATAATAATAATAATATATTTTTAAAACCTGCTTGTTCAGGTACATTCGGCCCTCAATATCCATACATTCTTTATCCACAGATTCAAAAATCCACAACTTGACAATATTTTAATAATATATAAATTCCCAAAAGCAAACCATGATTTCGCCATTTTGATATAAGGGACACCATTTTACTATGCCATTGTATTTAATGGGACTTGAGCATCCACGGATTTGGTATCCACAGGAGGTCCAGGTACCAAACCCTAGCAGATACCAAGGGCCCGCTGTATTTCTACACATGCCCCAACCTTCTGTATTCAAACTGAGATAACCAGCGCATGGAAAGACGGGGCACAGATGGTTTTGGAGGCTTCACTTGTTAGTTTCTTTTTAAACTGTAATCACGTTTCTTCTCCACTCATAAGGTTATTTTCAACCCAGTAGTGTGAAAGTGGAATGGAAGTTAGGAGGGTTACATGCAAAACGCACAAAAAATTCAATATTGTAGAAAGCTCATTGCTCTTCTTTGTGTAACATAAAGCATAAGATCAATGAGTGGAGAGAATATGATTGTATGTGGAAGCACACAGAACTAGAAGCAGCTATCATGAAATAGGAAGTTTCCTATAGAGAAAGGGCATAGAGGATAATAATGTTGATAGACTTTCTGTAAGACTAGTATAAATGGTAACATATAACAGTTCCTGTCTGTAGATTAGATTATTTGGCTTTCTATGGATATTTGTTTGTTTGTTTGTCTGTTTGTTTGTTTATAGTATTTCTATATCTCCTCCCAGCCTACAAGGCTTCTCTCAATGACAACTGAAAGAAAGATTTAAAATTGACATGAAAATAATTGGTTTTGAGAATTCAGAGTTTGAGAAACGCTTCCACTTTAATGATAAGAAGTTGGTATCTAAAATGTATAAGATGTTATTGAAAATAGAAACCGAAAAGGAACAAGTTAAGGAATGTATGATTAAATGGTCACAAATATATGTCATAATATATATTCAGAGCAATGGAAATAATGTGGAAGAAAGAACTCAAATTTACTTTGAGCTATGATCTTAGAGCAATTTTTAATTAAATATCGTAACATTGGTATTTGACCCTAGAAAATATCTCTAAGATGTATAAGAGTCCCTCAAATCTGTGTTGGAAATGCTATACTGCCAGTTTTCTAAGTTTTTTTCAGGTAGTCATTGCCTATTTCTGGACAGATAGGGTCATGGGAGTCAGGAGAGTTTTCAGTGTTTTGAAGCATGTGCCTCTCACATAAGCCAACATGGAGTAGAGGTCTTTGAGATACAGTACATGGTATCTCAGCGTAAAACATAAAATAAAATGAATTGTTCATTAGGTGTTTATCACTATTTGGAGTTTGTACCATGGTTTTAAAAAGTGCCCGATACAGGTAGCTTAAACACAGGGACATGGACAGGTCTACCGGATTTTGTAGCACAGCTTATTATAGTAAGACTATTCTCCTATAGTTCCCTGAAAGCAAAATGATTGGTGTCTACTATAGCATTTCTAGAGATCAAAGATCAGATTTATCACGCAGAGCATTGGCTTTGTAGTGAACAGCATCCAGTCTAGTTCACTGGCAATTTAAGGGCTGTGAAGTATTTAAGTATGAGGATTTGCTACAGAACAAAGTGCCTTGACACTCACATGCATGAATACATACACTATAAATCTTAAAATTCAGAGACAGCCAACGTTATTTAATCACAGTCATTAATTCTTTGTAGAAATGGCATGCAGAGCAGCTAATGCTATAAAAGCCTAGCAGATAGTTCTCAGTGAAACAAGTGTTGTCAGTTTTTCCTGAGCCTCACATTCTAAGACAAGGAGTGGACCCTGGCAGCTAGAGGATAGTGCCTGACAAATCATGGTCAGCATCTTGAGAGAACAAAGAACAACAATTGGTTATTCAGGAGAAGAAGAAAAAAATACTGAACATGTCTACATAATTCCTCAGGAGCAGAAATCCAGAGCTTCGAAGAAGCCACATTCATTGGGGGATTCTTGGAGCTGTCGTTTTAAAAATAAAGTCTACCAAACTCTGGTAAAAACAAACAGACATGCAAGACTGAGCAAAGAGCAAAAGCTCCGAGGCTTTTCTCTCCCTGCTTCTGTCTCCTCAATCTGAAATTTTGTTCCTTCCCTATGGAGGAAGCTGAAATGAAGTGGAAAACCATGAGCATTTGTGTCAAACCCTGACACCTGGGAGGTCAATAAATAGCAACTTTATTTGTTAGCATTTGGAGCAGCAAGTCCAATCATTTTAAAAGGCAGACCAAAATGGAAGAGAGAAATCTGCAGCTTCCTCCTGCACACCAGTTCGGCAAGGTTTGGCAAAAGAGTGGTATGCAGGCAGGGGAAAAAACCCATTTTTTATAAACCATGTCTTCTTCCATAGCAGCTTTTGGCACTGGGGAAATGAAATAGGTACTATCGTCTCAAGATATATATACCCACACATGCACACATACTTCTGTATCTCCTTAAAAGTAGTCCAGCATGATCCACTTGTGTCCTTCAGATGACAACCCAAGAATCCATAGCTATTTGCCAGCTCATCTGATCAAGCAGAACAAGTATCTGTTAGGAGCTTTAAGCAAGAGCAAATTTCCTCTTCACGCAGGATCACAATCACTGGCTTTGAGCCAGACAAGGTGCTCACAGCACAGAACATTACTGTTAGGTGTAACTAAACTTTGTCCATCTTTACTCGAAAAATGTCTGTACATATTCTGCTTTTAAAAGCCAAAGTTCTGACAGCTCCTTACAGTGAAGCAAGGCTGCTGTACCAAGAAGGAGTAAACAGAAAAAAACAAAGGAAACCTTAGAGTCCTTTTCTGTAGGGACAGACACTGAACTACAAAGAGCACATTCAGGAAAGACTTCATCCACCAGCTCCTTGTGGATAAAAAGTAGCAGCATTGAGAAGATGGTGAAAAAAGCTGGGAAAGCACAGATTTTCAGTGTCATTTGCAGCATCATGTCTGCAGTAAGCAATGCAATAAAGCAAGCTTGAGTCAGGAAAGAGTGGGGTTCCACTTAGCCAATCATACCAAAACCTTGTGCGCTTACCTACAACAGGCAAAGTAAATAGAAGCTGCCCTTAGAATCCCTTACTGGGCAGCATAAATATCAAAACAGTGAGAGCAAGGGAAAAAGAAGATAAGCTTGCCTCACCAGCTACCCTTAGAATAGATCTGTAAGTTCAGCCACCAATAAGAAAAGTAGAGGCTGGTTAAAGAAAAAGTTGTTTCTAAATGCATTTGGAAGATGCTTTCAAGTGTTCTCAGGAAGCTTCAAAAGGTCTTTGTTTATTATGTGAGATTTACCTGACCTTTAAAAAAAAATCACATGTGCATGTTGTTAGTTTTGAATAAAAGTTTGCTGAAATGATGATAAATATTTCAGTTGGTGGTTTTGCTTTAAAAAAAAAAGGGCTTAAAAACCACACCGAAGCAATAGCAATGGATGGATAGGATGGAGAGGGCTGAATATTATTAGTAATAGAAGTAATGTCCTGCCTTTCCCCAGATTGGCAGCTTACAACAATTACAAAAACTGTTAAAAAGCCACAAAATACAAACATTGAAACACAACACAAGTAAAGAATAAAAATAATTAAATCCAGGTTAAAAGATACACACAGGCCAGCAGAACAGTTAGCAATATTCAGAGCACTGTATAAGACAGGTCATAGCCTGCTGGAATAGAAAAGTTTTTGCTTGTTTGTGAAAAGAAAGTAGGGAAAGTGCCCCTGTGCCTTTTCTGGAAAGGGAGTTCCAGACCCTGAAGGCAATGACTAAGAAGGCCCTCTCTCCTGTTCTCACCAGCTTTACCTCTGAAGGCAGTGGAACAGAGAAAAAGGCCTCCCCAGCAGACCTCCGAGTACAGGCTAATTAGTAAGGGAGAATACAGTCCTTCAAATAACCTGGACCTGAGCTGTGTGAGGCTTCAAAGATCATAACTAGCACTTTGAATTGTACTTGAAAGTAGAGCTGCTGCAACGAAGGAGTTGTGTGATCCCTGCGGTCAGCCCTAGTTAGCAATCTGGCTGCAGCTCTTTGGACCACTTGAAGTTTCAAAACACTTTTCAAAGGAAGTCCAATGCACAAAGTTTTATAGTAATCCGACCAGAGTGTCACTAAAGTATGTGTCACCACAGCCAGATCTGACATCTTAAATAAGAGGTGCAGCTGGCACACAAGTGTTAACTGTGTAACTATGTGTACTGTGTAACTGTGTACACCTGGTCTTCCAGCTCAGAACTGAATACAGCAGTATATCCAAGGTGCGAGCCTGCATCTTCAGGAAGAATGTAACCCCATCGAGCACAGCCTGAATTGCTGTTTCCTGATCTGCCTTTCGATTGACCAGGAGCATTTCTGCCTGAAAAACTACAATAGATATTTTCAGTAATAATGACTTTGTGGAGAAGATGCTTGGATTAAAGCACAAATCACTTATAATCCCAGCAGCCTAAACTGCACAGGCTACAACAACAGCATGAGAGTAAAGCCTTAAGACCCTGCTTCAAAATAGTATCTCCCAGATGCTTTGGACTGCAGTTCCCATCAGCGCCAGACAGCATCACCAATGATCAAGGATGATAGGGGTTGTAGTCTGAAATATCTGAGTAGTACCAGGTTGGAGACAATTACCTTAAAGGGTAAACCCATATTACAAATGTTAATTTCCTCTGAAACTGACCATATCATAAATCCCTTATTATCCAAAGCATGAAAAATGTTTTGAATCTTTTTGTACTGCAAGGGTCCCTGTGGGCAAATAGACAGCCACTAAAGAAGTTTAATATGTTCACTAATATATTGTTCATTAATACTTATCCCTAGATTCCCCATATATGTTCTTCCAACAGGTGAGAAGGAGGGAACAGAAAAAATAGGGTAAAGCAAAGTCAGAAGCCTACCAGTGTCCCTCTCGTCATGTTCCTTTTCCAATTTGAATTTGCACCCACCTCTTCCATGCAATTTGCAAGCATCAATAACCCCTCCTCTTCTGATTGTGCAACAACCTTGGCTGCCTTCTGCAAAACAAGTTGTTGTTATTGTTTGTAGCATCTTTGACTGAAAAGGGCACCCAGCCTTGTACAGCACAAAAGACTTCTCTGGGCCACTCTGATAAGGCTATATTTGCCATGTAGTTCAATTGGTTTATGTGCAAAAAGATGTTGGTATTTGCCTATTGCTACCTGTCATTCTAAAGACATAGAGGCATCCTGTGTTTGGAAAGAGTGCATTTCTGGACTATACCTGCTAGAATACCCCAATCGGCATTTACAGTAACCATGCTGTCTGATGGATTTTGGAAGCTTTGGTCCAAAAAATGTAACATTTCTGAGTACTGCCAGCAACACTGTGAAAATTAGAGGCAAACAACTGATAATCTTGGTTTGAAGGTCTTTAAGAGAAATCTTTAAGCTCCACACCATCAAATTCCACCTGTAACTCCCATTAGAAAATACATGTTCAGATATTTTCTTTCATATACTTGCCCCATTCTCTCCTCTCACATACCATTTTGCATACTATGTCTCTTGTAATTCATAACTATTCTTTCCCATATCATCAAACAGGGAAAACCAGTCTTCTCAACTGTCAGGAAAACCCATAAGAAAGAATAAGAGACCAGCAAGAATTTTGTACTGTTTTCTCTCAGTCTTATGATGTTCCAGAGTGTGATGGAAAAATTGTTATGTGCAAGGAAAAAAAACTGTTGTGTGTGCATACAAAAACAAACAAACAAAAAAACTTTTCCGCAGAGAAAACAGGTTTATTTTACCAAAACAACAACTCCTCTCATATTTATACATCCTTGCAGAATAATTTCTTTTGCAACACTTCAGAACATTTGGAGAATATTCATTTTCTCCTAAAATGGGGGGAAAATAATTAGATACAAAGACGAAATAATTGAAGATTTTTATCCCTTTTACATCCCTAGTCTGAACCTTAATTTATTCACATAGAGAACTTTACCAAAATTTGTCATCATTTCCACACATCAGCATTTACAAATGGAAATGTTCATAGAAAATAGAGGAGAAACTCATGCTCTCCAGTAGCAGGAATGGGAAGTTTTTAAAAGGTGACTAAACATGATAACAAGTGTTAAGAACTGTATTAAGAGCTATAGAGATAGTTAAAGGGTGGTTGGTGGACCCGTCCCTAAGGGATCAGGGTAGTAGGATCCACTTCTTAAACAGACACTAGCAAAAGTATCAGCAGCTGCAGAAGGACCAATGAGAAAAAAATCATGGGTGGATTTGCCCAAGAACAGATCCAAATGCCATGCTGGAAAGTCAATGCTGAGGCAGGTTATTACATACCGCAAGAGTACAGCTCAGTACCTCTGGTCTCAGAGACTATGAAAAACCCACGCACTACACCTCCAGATATGATTCGTGTGGATTTACATTAACACCTATAATGTATTATGAGTTAAGACAGAAGGAGAGAAAAAGAAAGAGAGAACTATTGAAATACCAGATACTTTTGCTAGTGTCTGTTAAAAAGTAAGTCTTACTGAGTTTGTTGGGTTACTTCCAAACAAGGGCATACAGAATTGCAGTCTTTCTCTGATTTGGGATCCTATAGCTACCTAGAAACAAGGAGGGACATTTCCAAATTGCTTTTAAAAGAGAGATCAAGAGACCAATGATGCCACTTTCCTCCGTCACATTGACTACAGGGTGTCAGAAAAAGATTAGAATACAACACTGTGCACAATTAAGTCCCTTCTCCCCTCTGGTGACCAGGTGTCACAACTGTAAAGGAGGAATAGCACTGCAAAATGTAGGACATTCAAGAAAAAAATCACAAAATTACAAGGACATTACAATATAATTACAAGGGCATTACAAAATAAAAACTAAGCACACTAATATAAATTCATGTTTCTTAGTCATTCTCAAAAGGAAGGACATTTTGAAATTCTTCCTGGACAGAAAGTTGAAATGTAAAACATGCCCTGGTCACCCTGCTTGTCCCCACTCTAGATCCCCACATTTCCCTCAAAGTTTGGAAGTAACTCAACAAACTCAGTAAGACTGACTTTTTAAACAGACACTAGCAAAGGTATCAGGTATTTAGCCTGGAGAAGAGAAAGGTAAGAGGTGATATGGTAGTCCTGTTTAAGTATTTGTATGGGGTGTCATATTGAGGATGGAGCAAGCTTGTGTTCTGCTGCTCCAAAGAATATCACACGGAACAATGGATGCAAGCTACAGGAAAAGAGATTCCACCATTAGGAGGAACTTCTTGAGAAAAAGAGCTTCTCGACAGTGGAACACATGCCCTCAGAGAGTGGTAGTCTCCTTCTTTGGAGGTTTTTAAATAGAGGCTGGATAGCCATCTGTCAGCGATGCTTTGATTGAGAGTTCCTGCATTGCAGGGGGTTGGACTGGATGGTCCTTGCGGTCTCTTCCAACTCTTTGATTCTATTATTCTATAGTTAAGTCTCAAAGATTCCCTCATTTTGTTTTTCAACAGGGAAAATTATAAGCATTTATTCTGGGTTGTTGGCGTCTTCATTTGTTTTCTTTTTCAAGGAAACAACATCTCTATGCCTGTAAACATTAAAGGAGCAAGACACATTGCAGAACTTACACAACCAAGTCATGGCCTTTCCATTAACCAAGAAGGGCATTGTTTGCCACCTACACCACTACCTGAGAGGAGAATATTCTGCTTTTATACTTGGTTTACCTAGTCTTTTACCAAACAAAATAATAATTATCAAACAAACCAAAGGAAAGGGAAGTTGCATCAGTGGAAAGCAGTCTTTATACATTTTGGAACTCCAAAAAGAAAGAAGAGAAGAAATCAAACACACTGCTGTTGCTCCAGTTAAATTAGCACAAAAAATATTAAAATTTGTGAATCAAGAGTAGGAAATTCACAGATTATGAGAAAGCACAAAGCACAGGTTACAGGAGAAAACCTCTCAAAATTTTCATAACTCTGTGGCATCAGCTACAGCCACAGGTTGCATTTTATAGAGAGCATAATTTTAACTGATTTTCACAGAAGAAGGGTATTTTAAAATGACCAGTGTAATCCTTTGAAAACAGAAAACAATTTAGGTGCAAATGAAATCACAGACACCACAACTTTCTTGTTTGACTGAGATTCAAACAAGGTACAGACAGATATGCAATACAGATTATAAGCCATTGTGATGGAGTGGTTTGAGTTTTGTGAAGATTTTCATGCCAGTGTTTTACCAATGGTAAAAACGCCAGTAAAATGTTCAGGAAGCACATGTGTGTGAAAGCCTGCACTTCCTAAATGTCAAGGAATCGTCCCCTCGCCTCCAGCATCCCTGAATCATTCAGGAAGCAGCCATTTCTCATTAAAGCAAAGTTTCTGTTAATGAGAAATGGCTGCTCCCCGAACAATTCAAGGACACTGGAGATGAGGGGATGATTTCCTGACGTTTAGGATGCGTGCCAGGCTTTCACACACACATGCTTCCTAAATGTTTTGCCAGCATTTTACCAGCACTTACCCCATGATAAACACTGATTTGAAAATCTTCTAGGACTCTGGAGACCAGAGTTCAATTCCTTGCTCAGCCATGGAAACCCACTTAGTGACCATGGGCATGTCACACACTCTTCGCCTCAAAGGAAGACAACGGCAAACTCCCTCTGAACAAATCTTTCTAAGAAAACCCATGATAGATTCACCTTAGGGTCACCATAACTCAAAATGACTTGAAGGCACACAACAACAACAACAATAACAACAACAACAACCTTTCATCCAGTGTTTCATTTTTAATGCCCTCTATATACATAGGCATGCACTCAACATGTTCAAAACACAAGAGTCTACCATGAAAACAAAAGGGAAGTGTGCTTAGCAGGAACTAACTCATCCTAAGGACACACCTCAGACAGGCTGAAATTTCTGTTCTAGAATATCAGACTTAAAGGGCAGAGAATCCAGAAATTATTTCCCTCCCCCTGCTGAAATCCAGTGGTCATATTTACTCAAATTCTCCCAATTGTATTTGCCAAGTTGCCCTAGAAGGAAATGTCAAAGTTGTTCTACTGAACAGTCAAGCATAAATGGAGGAAAACAAGGTGTCTCCAATGTAGCACAACATCAGCAAAACCTGACAATAACAGAATTCTTCTGCCTGAATTACCGGGGATTAGTTGTAACTATTTTATAGTTCCGATCCGCACCATTTTTAGGTCTATCTTCTTACAGGATTACAGTATCTTCCTCTTTCTCTCCAACCCCCTATATATAAAATGAACAAACAGTTCACAAGTGACTAATCCAGCTCAGTCTATATACAGAATGAGATTTAAATTTTTAAGTAGAAAAAGTCTCAGTGTTTGCTTGACAGAAAACCATAATTTGATTCATCAAGATTAAGAGAGCATTTGAACATTTTTAACCTACTGCTTCTCAGGCAATCTGTTGTAGAGAATGGGCAACTCTGGTTTTCTAATGTGGGGAACAGCACCATACTTATTTCCATTGCTGACAACTGCTTCTTTCTTTCCTGGAAGTTCTTCATGGACTAGCAGCTAATAGCTCATGCACTGGTACCTGTCCACAGACAACCATTCTGAGTGTCACTGCTCTAAGCAACAGTTTTCAACATACAAAAAAGTGGCAGTACAGCCACTGAATTTGGGCAAAATGCCTGACAATATCCTCCGTTTCCTCCAGGACAGGTCCTATACTGTGTCCATGGTACACTAGGTGAAGAACTCTTTGGCCACAATAGCAAATACATTCCTTCCACTAACGGTGGTTTAAATATTATACAATGGATCCTTGTTAACCATTGGAGTTTGGTTCCAGGATCCCCCATGCATAACAACATCTGTAGATGCTGAAGTCCCATTAAATATAATGGCATAGCAAAATGGTGACTCTTGCATAAAATGGAAAATCAAGGCCGGTTACACACCGGCACTTAGGACATCCCATTTTAAAAAAGGTACAATATGGTGCCAGCCGTTCCACACGGCCGGCGCCATCTTTACGTATCGTACGCATAGCGTCCGAACGTGTCACGGTGCCTATGACGTCGCGAATGCGCCAGTGGCGCCTCGCGACGTCATAGAGGCACCGCAAGAAGGAGCTCCATTTTGGAGCTCCTTTTTTGCTCTGCGTGGGAGCTGCGCGGTGTGGCTGCTACGGCTCCCGCATGGAGCAAGCGGCGGCGGCAGGTTTGTTATTTGAAGTTTATACTTTTTTGGAATATTTTCAAGCTGTGGATGCTTGAATCCATGGATAAAAGATCCATGGATAAGGAGAGCCAACTGTACAATGGACCCTTCCCATCAGTGGGTTTTGTTCCAGGGGCCCTTGCAGATGGCAAAAAACATGGGACAGTTGCACTCCATATTATTCAATGGCAGCAACATGCACACAGATGTGTACGCATATGTATGTCTGCATGCACACACCACCTTTGAATAATATGGGGAATGGTGATCTGCAGGTGGTCAAATCTGCAGATTGCTAGCCCACCAATATGAAGGATCTACTGTACAAAGTATTCTCTTTTTCTGATCAGAACTTGAAAAATTCAGTCAACAACCCTTAAAAGCTCCCAGGCAACATGCTGATAATGATCAATCTGAGTGTGGGGGTTATCAATGTCATTATCATTAATTCATTAATATCTTGCCTTTTTTCCAATAATGAGACTCAAAGATGCTCACAACAAGATTAAAAACTATACAAAAATATGAATAAAATTATAAAGAAGCTACTAAAAACAATTGTAAAGTTTAAACCATTTAAAATGTATTAAAAGACTATGTAAAAATTGATAAAACAGTACAGCACACCATTAAAAGCCCATCACAGTCAATTTTTAAAGCCTTGTGGAATAAGAATGTTTTTGCCTGCCACCAAAAGGAGACCAAAGAAGAAGCTAACCTAGCTTTCCTAGGGAAGGAGTTCCAGAATCCAGGGACAGCCACTGAGAAAGAGCTGTAGTTCTAAAAGTACTACAGTGGACCCTTGTGATACGCTGGGGTTTGGGTCCAAGATCCCCCGTGGATAACAAAATCCGTGGATGCTCAAGTCCCATTAAATATAATGACATAGCAAAATGGTGTCCCTTATAAAAAATGGAAAATCAAGGTTTGATATTTGAAATGTATACTTTTTTTTAACATTTTCACACTGTGGATACTTGAATCCATGTATAAAAAATCTGTGTATAAGAAGGGCCAGCTGTATTTCCAATCTCTGGCTTTGTCTGTTTCTCCTTTACAGATCGTGTACCCAAAAGTATTTAACATAGAAGCAGACACACCCACAGTTTTGGAGTGCCTACTCTTTTTCTTCTAGCACATAACAACATTGGCAATTCACTAAGAAAGAGGGCTTCAAGATTGAAATACTTTCTCCTGCAGCCTTTACTTTCCCCTTGTGCCATGAAAGAAAGCATAGGATATAGGCAATTCCATCAAAAATTACTGACTCATAGATTTTGTTCACTTCTGAGATTTTTAAAATCAATATTGGATTCATTGCTTCCCACAATCAGTGGCTCATTTGATATAAATTATCAACAGAAGCAATTTCTTCACTTTGAAATAAGGATAGGAAGATAAGAATATACTCAGAAAAGTTGGCTGGAAAGCATCAAACCAAAGGTTAGCAGTAGAACCTGGACTATCCCAGAGTAAGCAAGAAATCCATTATGTGTTATGGTCGCACAATCCTTAGCTGAAATCTGAAAACACAATAGAAAAAATGGGGAGGGAAAGTAAAATGCAGGTAATGTATTTAGCCCTTCGGGGGTTTTCCCCCTGCATGCTTGTTACCTTTAAATATACACTGTCACAACCAAGCATTTCACAGTGATGCACTTCAAAATGGTATCTGTGTAGAAAGCAATGTTAGCATTTACTTTCTGCATACATTAACAGCACACTAGCTTTGATTATTGAAGAGATATTATCTGACTGCCAGAAGCTAAATGTGTGTGTTCTTTAGATGGAACATTATCTAGCTAATAAACTGATGAAAACCTGTGCCAGAGACAAATATCATCATAACCCTCCAAAAGCAATGGGGTGAAGGGGTGGGGTAAAACAATGGTACTGACTATAAAGCACCCATGCAGAAAAAGCATTAATAGGTATTCTGTCAATAGGTTTGATATTCTTGCTTATATAAAAATTACTGAATGAAGAGGGAAAATGGATCAGTAGATGATTTTCCAGACCTTGGCCTCAGTTAGATGTTGGAAATGCTACTTTTTGATTTACACTTCTCAGACTTCCACAGAATAAATGACCACAGGACAGGGTGATAGAAAGTAGGGTACATTCTTGGAAGTCGAATCCAAAATGTTAACTTTCTGTAATCCAAGCTCTGGCTATACATGGAAGCAGAAATGTTTCTATGTAGGCCCATGACCTGCTGGTTTTTAGTAGTTCCTGTCAAGCAAGACAGACTATTTCCAAAATACGTTTCACATTTCTTGAAATCCGAACCCAAAATATGTCTGCCCATCCCTATCCTTTCCAAAGCACATCCCCATTAAAAAGTCCAATAAGGATGGATCAATGCAATGATGTTTTGTGGTTATATTCCTCAACAATAAATATAAACATATCCAGCCGCTATGAAGAAACCCCAGTCATGCAAAGTGTCAACATTTTTCCAGATACACTAGATTGTTTTGGTTCTTTGAAAGTGAGCTCATGAAACCTGCTCCAGCAACCATAAAAACAATGTAGATTATACTGACTTTTATTAGAGCTTGTGCAGAAATTGATAAGGGAAAGTACAGGTAGAATGAGTAAATACTCCAGGCTCTTTGGTTCATGTTCACAAATGCCAATGACAGAAGACCCTAATAATGAAATTACATTTGACAATAGGGGATTTGTTGTGATGCTATGGTTCTTAAACTCTGGTCCTTTGACCCCTAGGAGACTGTGATGTCCACACAAGGGTCTGCAAAGGACTGAAGGCTCCTCATCCCACCTTTTTCCCACAATGGAGTGGCCATGTGAGAGAAGCCAAGGCAAAGGCTTGGTTGGCTGGCCCTGCGTGTTGCTGTTCAATCCACTCCAGCTGCAAATTGGTGGAAAGAAGTAGGAGAAAAGTCACCCCCCACTCCCCACATTGCCTCCAATGTCTCTAAGGGAATGTTTAATGGATGGGATAATTGTTAATGGTTCCGCATTCAGTCATCTTCATCTTCATCAGTTTTAAATCTGTTGGGGGGGGGGTTCTACAGCAACAAAAGATATTTAAAGGGGGTCCCTGTTTGTTTTTTAAAGGTTAAGAACCACCATTTTAATGGATTGCAACTACTCCCATTCAACATTCATGCTTTACTTTCCTCATTGTGACAAATATTGGGTGGCTGAAAGATTTGATCATTCACATTCCATTTAGAATGGAAAATACTTGGTGGTACAACTTTCTCCTTTAAAGGAAAAACAATGTGCTATTGTGGATAAAATTTCTTGCATGCACAGACACTGCTGGGCAGCCAGTGGTCTTCATACTGCCATCTTGGGAATGGAAAACCACAAGCATGCTTTAATATTATGCCTTTGTATTCTAGGATGTGCTACATTCTCAGTAGTGGGAATCATTAAGAGAATGGAAGCAAAGCATCCAATATCTTAAGGCTTTTTATACAATCCATGATGCAAGCACATTTGGAATGCTGGGCACAATTCTGGTTATCCTTCTTGAAAAGGTTACCATAAATCTGTGGAGGAGACAGAAGAGGCTAGTCCAAAGGACTAGAAAATCCTCTTTCTGAAGAAAGGCTCACATGCCTTGGGTTTTTTGGTTTGGGTGAGGAGAGGAGAATATTATTAAGATGGAACATGATTTTATCTTTAACATCTGTGAGCTGCTTTCAACTGAAAAGCCTTTCCTTCAAGTAATGCAGACATTATCAGAATCTGAATGCTATGTTAATAATTTTTTTACAGACAAAACCCATAATCAATGATATAAAAATCAGAAATGAGTGGCTTGCCAGACTTTCAGACAAACAGTAAAACAGAGAGGGGGCACTGATCCTCTGTTGAGTATGAAAAGCCCACTAAAACTTGTTGGACTTACAATAAATCTTCTTATAGGTAAGAGTGTGGGTGCTACAACCAAAGGACCCATTGTACTGTGCACACAATAGCTGTGCTTCATGTATCTTCTTATACGGACATACGTATAAGGCCCTCTGTACCCGTGGATTTTTTTATCCATGGATGCAACCATTCACTGTTTGAAAATATTTTTTTTTAAAAAATCCATTCTAAAAAGCAAACCTTGATTTTGCTATTTTATATAAGGAACAGAATTTTACTATGGCATTGTATTAACAGGACCTGAGCATCTATGAATTTTGGTATCCGGAGGAGTGGGGCCTGGAAACAAATTTCAATGGAGACCAAGGGCCCACTATACTAGAACTGGATAGTGGCTCAAACTGGATCTTTGTCCCTCATAGCCCTAAATTTAGAATTCAGACTTGGTAATCTAGCAATTCTGGATTTGGATGCCATCATCACTCAGCTTACCCAAGAGCTCAAGTGAATCATTGGAAATAAAACATCAATCCTACTACAAGTAAAGCAGGCATGCTTCCATTAAGAAAGGAACCAGGCATGGGCCCCCAAGCCAGAGATTTTCTAGAAATATCTAAAAAGCCCACATTAGAATTGGCTACTTTTACACAACATGAACAAGGATCATGATCTATCCATACACCCTGCTCTTATGCTGCTGCAGAATAGATACAACAAGGAAAAGTTCTCAGCTGGTCATGAGCTGGAAGTCAGACTGAAGAAAGAAAGAAGACCAACTCCAATGAATTGAGCCTGGGGTTGTCTGCAATTGCCCCTCTGTTTGAGGTGTAAACAAATGGTGGCTTTTTGATGAAGCTATGGAGTGTGGGTAGAATAAGACAGATGTCTTCCAGCAACCTTACCCACCTGATCTCTTATAAGACATATTCTTCTACCTCTTTGACCTAGATTGAAACATTTCTCTCTCTTTCGCTTTGATAGTATCATTTTAATTGTTATTTATTTTTATATTTTATTGTACTATATTGCTGTTTTTATTGTTGTGATTTGTACTTGTATACTGTATATTGTATTGGGCTGCAATCCTGCCTCGATCCACCTGGGAGAGGCGGAAAAATAGAATTTTTAAAATTATTTATTTATTATTACTGCACTCGGGGAGGAAATAATCTCTGATTTACTGTGCTCTTCACTTGCTCCGCTATTTATCCTCCATCGGTCACTACAGGTTTGTTACTTGATCACTGCTTGTGTCACTACCGGTACTAATAGCCAACCTGTCCTCTATCACTCTACAGATGGGATGTTAACAATACTATTAATGTTCTGAGATATTTTCATGCAGGTCTTCATGGAGAAAATAAATTATGTACACAACAAAACAAAAAAGGCCTCTGACTGAATCAGTAACAAATCATAAATGCAGGTGTATTATGCTGTACAATTAAACTATGTATGTCTGTTTATATACACATGAGGAACAAACCTTACATGACACATTTGGTTCAATATGTATCAACAAGTTACTGAAGTTTAGAAAAAAACAACTGCATTATATAACTGCATTATGCAAATTTATCTGGACCCCCACCCCCCAAATTCATTCAACCTGGGGATCAATAAACAAATATCACAGCAACTTGCATTTTGGACTTGCCTTCACAGAGAATAAATTGTGTGGGTATACCGGTTGTTAAAGGCTGAAATGTTGTATAGTAAACAGCGAGAGGTCCCTAAGTAAAAGGATCCATGCAGCTAGGTAAGAGGGACAGGGTGTGTTAGTTTTCAGGAATACAGAACCACATCCAACAACATATTGGTGGGATAGCTTTGAGGGAACTAGCCACAGTGCTGAACTCAACCTTCATGACAGGTTTGACACTTTAAACAGCTTCTTTAATGCTCAAAACCTAGACTAGATTCACCACTACCACTGATATGGCCACTACCGTTGTATGCCTTCAAGTCGCTTCTGACTTATGGCGATCTATCATGAGGTTTTCTTGGCAAGACTTGTTCAGAGAAGGTTTGCCCTGAGGCTGAGAGCATGTGACTTGTCCAAAGTCATCCAGTGGGTTTCCATGGCCAAGCTGGGGATCGAACCCTAGTCTCCAGAGTCATAGTCCAATATTCAAACCACTGTGCAAAGCTGACTAGTTCCCTCAAAGCTATCCCAGCAATATATCATAAGATGCGATACTCCTGAAAAGTAGCACACCCTGTCCCTCATAATTAGCTTCATGGATCCTTTTATTTAGGGATCGCTCTCTGTTCATCACCAACTGCCATTGATGGAATGCTGCTTGCACTTTGGCCTCAAAGAGTTTTGAACTCCAGTCCTTAGTTATGCTTGCTGGAGCTGAGGGGAGCTCTAAAGCAAAACATCTGGAGAGAAGAGAAGAGAGAACAGACTGGAAACAAACAATAAACATCAAAATACCTAAAAAGCCAAAAATTCTGCACCCCTTTAATTTTAGTCCAAATTTCATAGAATCTTAGAGTTGGAAGGGGACACAAGGACCATATAGTCCAACCCATTACCTTACAGGAAAACCAAACTATAAAACTCTCTTTAAGGTCCTTGGAAAGTCAACTGCCATCTGAGGCTACATCTGCACTGTAGAAATAATGCAGTTTGACCCCACTTTAACTGTCATTGGTCCATCCTATGGAATCCTGGGATTTGTAGTTTGTTGTGGCCAGAGCTCTAAGGCAGAAAAGGCTAAATACCTCACAAGTTTGCAAATCCCAGAATTCCACAAAACTGGCTCATGGCAGTCAAAGGGGTGTTAAACCGCATTTTTACTGCAGTGCAGGTGCAGCCTGAGACAGTCTATACTATTCTTAAATAGCTCTAAAAAGGTCTTTCCAATGTTTAGGCGGAATTTATGTTTATGTAATTAGAATCCATTGGTTTGTGTTCTAGTCTCTGGGGCAGCAGAAAACAAGCTAGCTCCATCTTCTAAATGACATCCCTTCAGATATTTAAATATGACCATTATTTCACCTAATAGGTTTGTTTGCCATTTGCAGCCAGAGATACATCATGGGATTTCTTCCAGGAGATTATGAGAAGCTTCCTGACAGTGAACCTAATGCGCCATGGAAATATCTAAACCAACACCACCACTACTGTAAAGCTAAAAACAAGAAGGCAGTCAAATTGCCAGTTGTCTGTACAAACTTTACTGCTTTTATGATTAGGAGTGGGGAAAAAGTTCCCAAATTTATATTTCTTTTTAAAAACAAAAAACAAAACCCTGATGTGAACATGATCTTCTAGAACAAGAATAGTACCATTCATAACTGATCTAATACTATTTTATTTAGGTTGACATGCTGAAATAAAACGTTTTATTGAGTCATTAATGTTTCATTGAATTTTCAATACAGCTACAGTAAATTGCACAAGATATTGAATGCTAAATGTTATATAAGAGGAGGAAAGGTTTCCCCAATTCAAGAAATGTGTTGTTGTTGTTATGTGCCTTCATATTGTTTCTGACTTATGTAAAACTTAAGGTGAACCCACCGTGGGATTATCTGGGGCTGAGAGTGTGCTTCATCTGAGGTCACCCAGCAGGTTTCCATGGTCCTCAGTGGTTTTCCATGGCTGAATGTAGAACTTAACCCTGATCGCCAGAGCTGTGGTCCAATGCTCAAGCCATTACATCACGATGGCTCTCAAGGCAACAAATATCCCACTAAAATTTGGCTATTATGAATAACTCGCAATGCTAATAAACAAAATTATCATATATGTTTTGTTAAGCACCGCTGAAAAATTGCAAATGGTTTAGAAATCTGAAGTCATATCAGGTAACAAAATGAGAAGCACTACTATTTTTTTCTAAGTTTCTCATCATCCAGTTCTGGATAAACTCTCGTTTATGCCCCCGGCAGTTAAGTTAACATCCTGTTCCTATTCAGAGAGCTTGGAAAATTTCCATAATGCAAAATAAGCCATCTCTTCTTATAAATGACCAACCCTATAAGCTCTCACTAAGCAAAACAATTAATCAGGAATACAAACAATCTGGTTGGAACTCCAAATATACTCTTTTAATATGTAGTGTTTACACTTTATGTTCCCCAAATGCAAACCCCAAATTTGTCCAAGCTGCTATGGTGATATTTATTTTCCCCTTAAAGGCAGTCCATTTCTGTTATTTTAATAAATAGTTTAAAATGTGTGTATACAATATACTACATAATGGACACATACATTTTCCCACAAAGGCATGTTCTTCAGATGAGATCTTACCGTCTTCCCAGAATTTTCTTTTTTTTGGCAAAGTCATTATATATTCATCATCCCATGTAATAGTTGCACAAATCTTAATATAGGTATCTATGGGCCCATACTGATAGGCAAAAATAAAGCTGCTTCAGGTCACTTTAGAGGTATGCTGTTTAAATGACACACATGTCTTAAGAAGCCAGAAGCTGTGCCAAAGCTGTGCTCCAGTCCTTAGAACTGGAGTGTGGCTTTGGTGCAGCTTCTGGCCACTGAGGATGCATCCATCATTTAAACAGCATACCTCCAAAGTGACCTGAAGCAGCTTTATTTTGGCCTGTCTGTATGGGCTCAATATGACCTTTACTTTTGGAAAGAGAGTCCACATTCTGTGAAGAGATTAGGAACCCTGTACCCATCTATTTAAAAATAAATCCCACTGAATGTCTGGATGTAAGCTTCATTAGATAGCAGCTAAAACCATATTTTCTGCCACACTTCACACATTAAGTCATGAATAACTAGAACAAGCGCTTGATTCTGAAATAAAAATTTATTCTAAGAGACATCTCTAGTGATTGTGTAGTCAATAGCAGCATTGACTTCATTGCCTTAATTCAGGCTGCAAAATACAAAAATCAGAATGGAAGAAAATACCTGCACATTAGGGGTTTGCAAACAGCAATATTTTTGTTGAATCTGGCCATAGAGGTAAAGTTCTGTAGCCCTTTACAAAGCAATATATTGAAAACTGGGTCAAGGAAACAAAAGGCAGCCTGCACTCCACCCCTAGCTCAAGATTTTATAAGCAAATTGTTTATGGAAAAAAGAAAGTGAGAGAGAACAGTAAAGGCTTCCATAAGAGACAGCTCTTCCTGAAATGCTGTTACATACTTCTCAAAAGTACATAACAGCCCATTTAACTCATTTGGCATTTTATATATAACAGCCCATTTAGCATTTTTAAAAGCTGCTATTGTTTCATATTTATCATAAACTTATTCAAAGCATGCAGAGAAGCCTAGGTTTCAATAAAATAGAAACATTCCCAATTTCATTTCCTCCCCTTTCTGACAACATTATTCAACTTTTTAAATCATTCTTTTTATTTTATAACAGAGGTTTTTGGCCACTCACCACTAAGTTTAAAGCCTTAACTGTACTTGCGGAGAAAGGCAGTAAGTTGTGTTCTCGGCTTAAAAGGAACCAGAATTTAATACATTAGGATTTAAGATAGACAACCCTGCAATTTAAAAAGCCAGCTGTAGACTTCTAATCACACTATTGCACCTAGTGCTAGCCAAAAATGGTGTAAATTACAGTACAAATGAAATACTGTATGTTTGTACCACACACACAAATTCTATTTTGTGGTGTCAATGGATAAGCTAACAGGAAAACTCTCTTCAGTTCGGTAGTCTTTAGTAATGTGCAAAAAAGGCTATAGGACAGAACAGCCAAGCAGAAGAAAAGCAAGGAGACAGACAAAAATAGCAATTGTTAGCAAGTGCCATACACAATATAAGATCTATCTAGAACATTTCCAAAGAAAGTGGAAGCAGGAAGCAAGATATGTCTAAATAGTTGTGCAGTATTTTGGTAAAATTTGTTTTGCATATGCAAAAGATGGCCACCATCTTTGACAAAACAAGGGGGAGAGCTGTCTTACCTTACAATGTGAAAACCCAAATCCAGATCCCTTGACTCTCAGCAAAGGACTCGCAACGAGAGAGGAAGGACTCACACTAAGCACAGCTCCTTAAAAGGATCTTGTGGCCACTCTAAAAGAAGTGATCCACCACAGCACCTGCAGCTTCATGTCCCCCTCCTTTTGGAAGAGATGCACTTGCCCAGAGAAAGGGAGGGATCCTACTGAAGTTGGGCTCCTTGAAAAGTGGCATGCCCAATTTTGAAGATTTTTGCTTTGCCTCCCATCACCAGTAGAAAACACACACAAACCTCTCACGGGGACGGAATGTTTTGTTGTGTGTGTGTGTGTGTGTGTGTTTTAAAGGATCATCCTAAGCTAATGGCATAATAGCTTCAAATCAGCCCCATCATTACAGAACTTCTAAATTAAGGATGCAACCTTGTACCTATTATCTGAATACGTAAAGCTTCATTATATCGAACAAAATGCACTTCCACTGGTTCTTCTAAGTAATTTTAGAAGCTTATTTGTGGAGGTGGGTGTTTGGCGGTCAGGCATATTACTTCAATTATCAGTCACTGCACAGGCTAGATCCAGATCAGGTCTTTCTTAGAGGAGAGTCACTGAAATTGATGGTATTTAACTTAGCTTAAATCAAACTTAAAATCCATCTGTGTGATAATAAATGTTCACCTCACCCTTCCATTTAAGAATTTGTACGTTTTGCTAGATTTCAGGTATGTTTTATTAAAACACCACCCCTTCTATTTAATTATCCTAACATTGTGTTTGTGTGAGTGTGGGCAGATGCAAATTTGTGTGAGTATGCACATGCAAGAAACTGTTAACTGTGCTTCCCTATTCAAAAAAAAAACCTGGTTTTCAGTTATCTTTATAGTTTTTATGCGGGACTCAACATAAGTATAGCAGTGCATGGCATAGTAGTTTGAATGTTGGACTACAACTCTGGAGATCAGGGTTTGAGTCCCAGCACAACCATGAAAGCAATGACAAACCTCCTCTGAACAAATCCTACTTCCTCTGAACAAATTGTGCCAAGAAAACCCCATGGTAGGGTCACCTTAAGTCAGAAATGACCTGAAGGCACACAACACACACAACCACAGAGCTGATGTCCAGCCAGTCTTCAAAGGCTCCTTTTAACTTTGGATATTCTCATTACAAGATCTGACTAATATTCCATTTGCAGACCCACTTAGGCATGCACATTTTGACATCAGGAAAGCACCTGCTTATGTTCAAGTACACATGTACAATTATGACTGTGCTGTCAGAAAGCAGCTGCAAGGCAAGCGCAAGGAACATAAAATAACATCTATAATCTGTTGGAGCACCGAAACAGCTTCCTCAAAGGCCTTGGAAACAATTATAAAGTGGTAGAGAAAATTACAGGGCTCCTTTTAACACATCATTTGGAACACTGTGCATTTAGGTCATTTTCCAATTCAGTTCAGGATAGCGATTTTCGGGCGGAGGGGGGTTCCACTCATTCGTGCCTTAAAATTATTATATAAAGCTGGTCAGATGAGCAGTTGTCATCTTTTTTTAAACTGTTAATTGAAATAAAAGTGTTACAATAACACTATTTTCTTTATGGAGGCCTAAATACCCTAACGGTACCAGATCCTCTCTGTTCTTGGAACCTAAGCAGGGTCAGCCCTGGTTAGTTCTTTGACAGGAGACCACTATAGTAATAGAATGCCATGCACTAAATATCATGAGAAAAGTGTTTCCACAGTGCCTGCGTCTTTTATAGGGAAACAGCTCATTTCATTTTTCCATATTAGAAATAACAGTGGGATTGGGGGGGGGGGGAGGTTTTGACCTTTCAAAAATCAAGACTGAGAATTCTGTGCATTTTTCATTACTTTTCACATTTCTGAGAATTTTGTAACTAATTCACTAAACTTTTTTCCTATATAAAACAGAAACACCTTTGTACAAAAACATGTATTTTGCACAAAATAGTTATTTTTGCGCACACACAAAATCTGCACCAAAATTTCAGGAATAAAAGTCTCAAAATAAAATATTAAAAAAGCCTTACAGCAGAAGACAGCTTTGCTAGCGATAATCTTGCTCACTAAGAGGGAGAAAGATTCTTTCAATCCCATTCTCTAGTTTTTAGCATGGCTTCAGAGCTATTGCCACTAGGATAGATACGTACCTGTATTCCAGCTTCCAGAGTCTAAATATGTGAACCATCAAAGGTGCTGATGATTACTGTATGGACTTAATACCACTGAAGAAACCTGTGCATTTCACTTAAGAGTAGATGCAAATATGCAAGTTGCTGCTTCTTTGCATTTCCAAACAAGGAGACCCATCACATTGTCTTTTAATAATGGGTTTTGCCAAAGGTATCTGGTTCATCAAGATTCTATACTTAATCAATAGACTGATTTTAACCACAGACCTCAATGGATCTAAACATTATATTAGCATGCATTCAGGCAGGTAGATAGGCAGGTAGCTGGCTGGCTGTGCTTGTAATTTATTTATTTGATTTATATCCTGCTCAAAGCAGCTTACAATATAAATTAAAACAGTGTATCTAAAACAATATATTTGTTATTGCTTCGTATTATCCCCCCTGTTGTAAGCTGCCTGAATTCCCAGTGATTGGGCGGGATATAAATAAATCCTATTATTATTATTATTATTATTATTATTATTATTATAGATTTCCAATGTTTTCATTAGCCATTTATCAGTTGTTGGGAGTTCAGAATCTCTCCATTTTAATACAAATGTAAACAAAATTAATATATGATTGTTTAGTATATAAGCAGAGTGAAAGAACAGAATTCATATTTAAAAAGCAGGGAGGGGAAAAGAGGTAATTTACTTTCTAAGGAGTAAATTGCCTTAATGGTTTATTCGATGGGATAGAAGAAACAATGGAAACAGTAGCTGATAAACTAGGTAATTGTTATCTGTACAAGTTTGTAATATAATAATAATAATAATAATAATAATAATAATAATAATATGGGGAGGGGAATGCTTTGTAACAAATTTAAAATGGAACCAACTGGATGTATTAACAGAAGTCAATGTGTTATTTTGTTTAAAGTGGTAACTTATAAAAACAAAACAAAACAATAAAACGATATGGATTTCAACATTTTTCACAAGCATTAAACCAGGGGTAGGCAACCCTTTTGAGCCGGGGGCCGGGTTGCTGTCCCTCAGACAACTGGGGGGCCAAAGCCAAAAAATAAATAATTAAATAATTGTTTAAAAATTAAATAAATACATAAACCAGGACAAATGTAGGACAAAATTTTCAAATGGAGGGCACTTTTAAAATGAAAAATGGAGGACACGCGAAAAAAATTTGCTGATTTTTTAAAAAATGTTAATATAAATGCATGTTTCTGAGGCTTCTTTAGACAATTGCCCTCCTTGCCCCTGCGCGCGAGACGCCAAAGGCCCCGGTGGCAATTGGCGGCAGGACCGGGCTGGGGCCGGTCCCAAGGCCTCGCTGGGCCGCATCCGGCCAGCGGGCCGCAGGTTGCCTACCCCTGCATTAAACTATGGATTCAGTTAAAACACTGCTTTTAAATCATTAATATTAAAGCAATTAAAACACTCAATATTAAAACAATATATATTTCTTGCTTTATTTAGTGTGTGTGTGTGTGTGCTCCCTCTCCCCTAAATGTTTACCATCCAGTGAGTGAAAAATTCTGGGGACCCTGAAACTTTTTATGAATGTATAGTTGATCATAAAAATATATTGTCTCAATATTGGCTTCTAGCTTGATCCCTATGGATCAAAACGGCCTCTTTATTTTATGACAACTAGGTCTCGTTGTACAAGGGATGCTACCATTCAAAGTATTCAAAGAAGAAAGAAGGCCACAGACTTCTCAAATGATTCTCAAATCTTATCACCACAGGTTTGAAGGGGAATTGCAAACTGTGTGAAAGGTATGTGATGTGTTCTCATTTTAGTTCCTCTTTCCCTTTTATGCAAGTGTTTAGGCCTGTTATTTTAACCTCACTGTTAAATAACAAGCTTTAAAAATAGTTTTTCTAAGTAATTTGTAATATAACCCCCAAGCCAACTATTCAGATAAAATCTAAAATATTCAAATTCACTGAACAACATTAACAGATATTTAAAACATTTTGGAAAACAATAATATTATCACAGGGCCTAAGTTTTGCAAAACAGTTATAATTAGCATTGCTGCCATTGTTTTCAATCTTTCAAATTTGCTTTGAATATCTTAGAAGGGAATAGCAATTGTATTCCTTGCTTCTTCACATGCTAGCTCCATGCCAGGCTATTAATATCTTGTCGATGATGAAAACCTCCAGCTAAAGCTGAGGTCCGTGATGAAAATGCAGTGCGAAACTTCAACACACAAGGAAATAGTGCTTAAGGTTAAGCACACTGACCTCAGAAAGCATTTGTGCAAATTTCATAACCACTCAAGGCAAATATGAAGCAAATACAGAGTATTTCCACTTCAAAACCACTAAACACAGATTGAGCTAAATAAATCAATACACAGAGTGACAAAGAAGTAAATTGTTCTAGTACGAAACCAGTACTTGACATGGCACAGGTGAGCTATGCTAAATAGTGGGGGAATATCTTGGAATGCTATCTAAAAACAAGTTCTCTCTTTAAAACTTAACATTATATGGTTTATGATCAGTGTGTACTATTTAAACCCACTGGTGTTTAGTCATTAACTATCTCTCATTTGCAAATATGTAATTCCTTCAGTGTTCACAAATTCAGTACTACTTCACCAGTGGGAGGTTTAATTTTTAACACACATGGACACATGGGTCTAATGATCAAGTTTCATGTGCAGGAATATACATAGCAAGGAAGAAACTGAAACTTTTATACTGAATTGGACAAGGAGCCTGCTCACAAATGCCATATTAGGTGTGCAATTAAATGTATTATATTAGACGCATAAGAAGCCCGTCAACCTACCAGTGGCAGGAAAGATAAGAGTCATGTAAGAAAGGAATGCAGAACATACAGTCCTTCAAATGGTGTTAGATTGCAATTCCCATCAGCCCTAGCCAGTACAGCCAAATATTTATTTGAACAACAGCTGAGGGCTACATATTCCAGATTGCTGATATGAGGGGTATCATTTTTCAAACAATTTAGCAGGGGCAAATTGTACTACCAATTGCATGGCCCTCCACAGCTTTGCCAGGCCCATCCTCCAATAGCTAAGCAGTAGCACATTAGAAGATCCTTCTGCATCATACCAGAACAGTATCCATCTCAGCATCTTAAGGAGTACCACTGTGACAGTATTATGAGCCCTGGAGTCTAGGCATGGAAAAAACGGGCACTGTTTTGTGGTATGGTATACTACAAGTTGAAAATCTGGAGATGGACCTTTGACAAATATCTGTCTCAAATAAATTCGTAACATTGGACCAAGTGGGTACCCAGAAGTGCAACTGGTAAGACAGACATAGAACTGAGGGCCAGTACACATGTTTACACATTTCCTCTTGCTCCTGTTGTGGCTCATGACAAAAGACCAACTCATTCCTTTTCCACAGGCTCACAGATACATCACCCCAGTTCTAACATCAGTTTCTTGACAGAATCACTCTTGGCTTTCTTGTCAGCATTTTCTAAGCAACAGTAGGATTTCCATGATTCTGCTTCTCATGCCATACTTTCCCTCTACCCTTTCATTCTCATTTTGCGTAATCCTCAGAAACCCTATAATGGATTCTCAAACTACCACTTTCATCTATGTTTCTCCTTAATAAAATGTCACCTGGACATATACATATATCTTCTGAAGACTTCTACCATGTCTTCTCTTAATCATATCTTCCAACATTGTGCACCAAACTAAATAATACACTTAGAATGTTTTTTAAAAGATGTGCTCTCTCAGGTAGCAAAAGATATTGGTTTGTCATAGCATGTGATTCTGCTCTTGCATTCAGCAAACTTTGGTCAGTCAAAAGTAAACTTAGCTAATCATATATAAAGCTACACTTTAAAAAAGGGTGGTGTAGGATTGTGGTGATTGTATCTACAGCTTTTTTTAAAAGGTTTTTTCCCCCCCAGTTACAATCTGTTGTGGAAATCCTGGAGATCTCTTATGGAACCCTAGACTTCTAGGTTGAGAAACTCTGGACCAGACTGAGATTGTGGTTAAACTGAGCATACCCTGGATACAAAATTCTATTCACCTTTTTCCACCTGTCTTTATCCCCATCCCCATGACTGCCTATGTATTAATAACTATTGCAGAGGGCACTCAGGGTATACCCAGACATGGGGTACTCATAAGTACAGTCACCCCTCCATTTACCATTCGGTTCTGTGGTAAATAATAAGTACACAAACCACACTCTCTTTTCTATTTCTGACATATAGTTTTTAAAGAGCATATCGGTGGGAACCCTGCCTCCCATCAGAAAGATCTGAGTCCAAATTGCTTTCTCAAACAGACTGTAGACAAGCCTTTACAAAACCTCCCTGCCTAGTTGTGCTGACACAGAAAGAAAATTAATAACACTAACTTTTCAAATTGTTTCCACTGATTAGAAAGGCTGCTTGAAAAATGAATTTCTCAGCTTCCAAATTATGCTGTGCTTCCAAATAATCTCCACTCATTCCCAGTTCTCTGACTTTGCAGAATATTACCTTTTCACCACACACATAGTGAAAAAGGCTTATGCAGCCACAGCTTTGCAAATTTAGAGTCATTGAATAAAAAGGCCTCCTAATCAAATTTGTCTCTTGGTGTATCACACAGCTGAAGCCACTGCCTGCCTCTGTATCATCTGCCTTGTTTTCTTAAGAGTTTACCTTGCTGACTCTGCTTCTCTAGCTTTCTTTAAAACAAAAGTCTGTATATATTTTGCTTTCACTCTAGACACCCATTTGCTACTCATAGACACCCATGCCATTACATTTCTAAATGTCTAATTATTTGATTTTAAAGCACCACCTTATATTAAACAAGAGTTTCCAGAAGCACATAAGCTCTGCTCTAGAGATGCCATGCCTCATATCGCTCTACACTTAACTATATCACAAAAAGCTTAGTTAGTATCTCATATGGCATAACATGTCTGACACAGGAGGAGTAAGTGAAGATTAAAATCAAATGGCAGTGATCACCGGTGAAAGCTCATTTAGCTGATTTAGCATCTTCCACCATTAGAAATAATTAATAATTAAAGTAGGATATAACACAAAATGAACACAATTTGCTAAGATAGCTGGGCATTTCAGACTAAAGCAAGAGCATAGTTGTCAATGAGTGTACTACTCAGCATTTTATGTAAATTTTGGAATTTCTAAGAAGTACCCAGGAGTATTTCTACTCCAGATTTAGTATGAACACAATCCAAAATAGTATACTCCCACTGCATAAAGAGTTCTTTTTGTTAGGAAGATTCATCTATTATATATTCTACGCCTAATGAAATGTAATGAGAAATGACGTAGCAAAGATTTGGATGGGATGGGGTAGAGGAAACACTGAAAGTAACAAAAATTAGAAAATTTTAAACTAAATGTACACACACATATCTGAGACTTGAACTCCAGCTCCAAGCCAGAAGATATTTACAGTACTTTTTAAATTGAAATTACACCAAGATATTTTTTTTTGTACTATTAGAGTTGTTTAACTTACAGTTACCTATGGTCACTTATGGTGAAAGGTTTGTTCTGGAAAATACACAAAAGGAAAACAGCAATCGGTACAAGTCCACAGAACTACCCTGAATTACTTCTTACATTATAAAAGTTCCATTCAAACCCCCGCTGAATTCAACATCTTAGATGGATGTGAAATTAAATGGAAGCTTTCCTAGAGATGGGCTACACAAAAGGTGACATTCAAACTACAATATGTAATCGTCCTAGAATTGTGTGGGCTACAGTGACCTTCAAAATAGCTGGTCTAAATTATCCAAGTTATACATACAAGTCAGGAATGTGTAAAACAATTATAAATTACTTTTCTTCATACAGTACATACCTAGTAATTGAAAACATATAGGAAGAGATGTAGTGTTATATATTTGTAAAAGTGAATCCTCCCCTTGTAAAGATAGCAAGATATTTATTGTTGAGAGGTATGAGGAAATAAAGAGTACAGCCTCTCTTAACATCCCAGGTGCCATGACCTTTTTACACTCCAGAAAAACAAAACAGATCTAAGGGGGGGAAAACACTCAAGGCAAGTAGAGAAGAGTTATTCCCCTTCTTGGTCCAAAGAAGACAAGTGGTGCCACACTGAATTTAACATTAGATGCAATTTTTTGCAAAACAGAAGCTGCCATTTGGTGGAGTACAAAATATGTTATCAAAACTATGCATTCCACTCTTTGCACATCCCCTACATTGTGTCCTCTTCTCCTTATAGCAAATGGGGATGGGGGAAGAAGAGGAACTCCTTTCCACTGTTAAAGCAACCTGGTTGGAGTTCCCTGACCAAATATACAGTCGGCCCTTCTTATAGACAGATTTTTTATACATGGATTCAAGCATCCATGGTTTGAAAATGTTCAAAAAAGTATAAATTTCAAATATCAAACCTTGATTTTCCATTTTTTATAAGGGCACCATTTTGCTGTCATTATATTTAATGGGACTTGAGCATCCATGGATTTTGTTATTCACAGGGGATCGTGGAACCAAACTCCAGCATATAACAAGGGTTCACTGTATTTTTCTGTTTCAGTTCAGCATAAATCCCATGGTGGGAAATCCTAGGATCCTATAACTGACTTGTTACATGTCTCAGATACAATGCATTCTCTGAGTATGGCTCACCTCACCTCCCCCAAAAAAGAAAGCACTGTAAGACTGTAAATGAAGAAACAATCACATTACAGGTTATTCCTCATAGAAGCAAGCAGTTATCAAAGCTGCTGCTACCATTCACAGAAACTGATTCAATCTATACTTCAATTATGCCTTGAATTTCTTATTAGCACCAAAGCTCATTACCTCAACAATTCGGTATTCGAAGGCTCTTAGAGGAGAAGAAAAGAGAGAAGGATCCCTGGTGTGCTGAGGAGCACTGGCTTTATTTTTTTAAAGAATATTTATTGAAATGCATGCAACCACATTAGGAAACAAGCCAAGCTGTTCTGATTAAAGCTCCCACACTCAAGCATTGCTAAACAGAAACAAATGGCCCTCTGAGCTCTTTTTCTAGGAAAATGCTTTAGTCTCCATTATAACAAACAGGCTGGAGTGGAAATACTTTTTTAAATAATATACTGAGTAACAAAATGCTCATTATTGCCATGGACAGAATGGAAAGATGGTCAAGGAGAAGTCAAGTTTGTTCCAAGGGTAAGGCAAGAACTCTGAACAAAACTTGCCAAGAAAGCCCCATCATAGGGTCGCCTTGGGGTCGCCATAAATTGGAAATGACTTGAGGGCACACAAGGACAAGATGGAAAGAAAAGTGAATGTAACACCTCTCTGTGGACTCTTACATCTTGAAGCCCATGGAGTTCTCCTGAGTGGAAATCCTCATGCAGCCCCCTCCCTCAATGGTCAGAGCCAAATGGCAACGTTTGCCCCCATTACAACCATGTCTCTCAGGTTCAACTTCTCTGCACAGATGTGAATGGCATAGGACCATGCAAAGGTACATACACAGGAATGCCACTAAGATGGGTATCAGGCCTAGCATTGCCCATAGTGATTCCAGTTTGTTTTGCATGTGAAGAAGATTTTCCCCCCTCTTCATTACTTGCTTTCTTATGTAGAAAAGGATTAGCTGCTCCTATCCTATTCTGCCTTAGCCTTTTATTTATAAGTCATGTTAGAAAGGAAGAAAGTGGAGTGTGACACATAGGTTGCTTCCACACTGCAGAATTCATGCAGCTTGATACTGCTTTAACTGCCATGGCTCCATTTTATGGAATCCTGGGATTTGCAGATTGATGTGGCACCAGAGCTCTCTGAGAGAGAAGGCTAGATATCTCATAAAACAATCAATCCCAGAATTCCATAGGATTGAGCCGTGGCAGTTAAAGTGATGTAGGTGCAGCCCTAGTTGCTGAAATCCTGTTAGCCCTGAGTAGAGTAGACCTATTGAATCAATTGCTGAATGGTGAGTCAACAGCTGAATAAATACAATTGCTTCAATGGGTTCATTCCGGTCAGGCACAACAATAGGATTTGAGCCACTGTTTGTTTCTTTCCATTATATAGAAATATAAATTGCACTGTGTTCAAAATAGAGATGTTTCTTTCTAAAAATTAAATAAAGACACACACTTAGCTTCTTGGATATATTTTTACACTTCAGTCGAGTGAAGCTTTCAGTAGTTTGAGTACTTGATTTTTAAGGGGGGGGGGGGGGGAACTGAGTGCAAATCCCCACTGAGCCATGGAGTTTTGCTAGGTAACCTTGACCTAGCATATCCAGCCTAATCTACCTCACAGAATGGCTGCAAAACTAGAATGGAGATTTATGCTGCCTTGAACCAATGAAAGAAAGATGAACAAGGATAATGGCTCTATCAGGATGCTGCCCTCATGTAGCTCAGTGCTACTCATGAGCCACATGTAGGCAAATGATGAAGAAGTGGGGACCCCTTTGCCCGCATCCTTGTAAAACAGGAATTGTTAATATGTCGCCCTTCAGACTCTGCCTAATTCAAAAATATATGCTGATCTGGGATCTGGTCACGATAATCTGCCTGAGTAAACAGAGAAACCCTTCAGCTGGAAAGAGAAGCTAGATATTGGTGAGCACACACAGTATGTGGCTTCAAGCTAAAATCAATGAGGTTGTTCCCATTAATGAGAATCCTACATGAGAATGAAAGATACAAAGCTCAATAGCAAAACCAGATGTGTGCTGTTACCTAAATAAATAAATAAATGGAGATGAGATCCTCACCACAAAAAAGCATTAATAAGTATTGTCAAAATGTGCCAAAAGCACCAATGAGTGGGGAATGACCTTAATAAAAGACCTGCCCTTGATCTTG
>NC_056522.1:184586658-184670306 GCF_019175285.1 Sceloporus undulatus
TAGAGTTTTTACTGATGGGCCTTCTGTCCCAAATCCATTATACCAAGAAGAGAAAGGAAAAACAAAGAGGATGCAAAGAGAGTAACCTTAAACCATATAGTTTTCAGTCTCACACATCATGCTTTTTAGTTTTAAAAGTGGATGAAGTTATGGTTACTAGGAGAATATGCTTTTTGTGAGCTCACGTCCAAAACAACCTAACATGAACCTCTTGGACTAATGTACTGATTCAACTTAGCATTTGCTGGACACTGCAGTTTCCACCATTTAAATAATTTGGGAGTTATATGCATGTATGAAAATACTCCATTCTATTTTTTCCATTAATCTGGGTTTTTTTTTTAAAAAATTAAAACACATATTTAAATGCATTTTAATGGACATATTAAAGCAGTTGTATTTAGGAATGTATTTAAAAAAACATTACAGATTAAGGCAGAAACAGAAGGAAAAGGGAGGAAATATACAGTGGTACCCCGGGTTACGAATGTAATCCGTTCCGCGGCGCCATTCGTAACCTGAAATCTTTCGCTAGCCGAAAAAGCCATAGGCGCTAGCGCTAAAAGCCGTGATTTCGTGTGAAAAAGCGCCGAAAAGCACCAAAAAATTTTTTCGTAAGCCGGAAAAAAAAAAACGTAACACGAAACAGTTTTTTCCTATGGGATTTTTTCGTATCCCGGAAATTTCGTAACGCAGTGATTTAGTATCCCGGGGTACCACTGTATATGGAAAAATAACAGAATGGAAACAGACAGATTCCCTCATCCCTACTCAAAGCAAGACAGTTAAGGAGGTGACAAACGTTTCACCCACTGAAGTCACCCATCTTCTCCCAAATTTCAGCCCTATGCGCTGTTTAAAATTCACCCATATTTTCACTTGTAAAATGATTTCACCGATTTACTGTTTTTAGATGATGGGATTATGCCAGTTTCACTTTGTGTCGCATTTTAATTTTTTTGCATTCCAAATTTTTCAATGTCTAGTTCTTTTCATTCTGAACATGTAATAAATTATAATCAACATAAATAATTATCACTCATACTATTTAAAACAAGAGACAGCTAGAATAGTAGAGCAAACCCACATAACAATAATTGGGGGGGGGGATCCACACATCTCTCCCTTCATGTACTCCAAACATCAACCTGTGACCATTTTGTGCATAATAATACTCATGTCAGTGAGGAACCCTACCCCCTCCAAAACAAAACAAAACAAAACAAAATCCTCAGATATAAACCCAATATATAACATTGTCATAATGCAATTTAAAATATAGATTATGGTCCATGAAGTCCTTCACAACTTGGAACCATGCTATCTATAAGCCTCAATGGCATTTCAGCTCTTTGAGAGCCTTTTCTCACAGTACCACAACCAGTAGCAGAGATTCTTCTTTCAGGAATCTGAGACAGGACCTTCTCAGGGTCTATATTCAAGTTCTGGACCACCAGAGGCCCAGCTAACTTTATTTCTGTTGTCTTTTTACTGGGCAAGAAAAATCATTTTTATTCAGATAGGCTTTCACTCTGATTTCTGCGCTGATGCCAAATTTAATTTATGTGTATTGTTTATTTTTTATCAATATTTTAAATTGTTTTAATTAATTTGTGTTTACACAAATTAATTAAAACAATTTAAACCGGGCACCCACCCGGTGCTTGGGATGACCTAGGGGCTTTGTGAAATGGTGAACGCAAGACAAGGTTTGTAGTCAAGTTGTGTTCCTTAGCCCCTAGGTCATCCCAAGCACCAGGTGGGTGCCCGGTTTGGATAATCAGACTACATCGGGTGGTTTGATTGCACAGATCCTGACCTTATGCTTTGTGCCAACCCTACCAATTGTTTGCAAATAAAGTTGTGGCCTTACTTCCAACATGTTGTACTGTGGTTATTTGACAGCAACATCTGAGGCAACTACTTTTTCCAACCAACATCTATTGTCCATTGAAAAACCCAAACTGCCTTAGCTTAGGGTCTGACAGTGTAAAGAGAACCTCTGTACTTTCAGGTGCAAGTGGATCTTGATACAAAATACGTTATATAAATTTAAAAACCTGAATCTAGTAATTAGAGTAAAACAGGGGAAAGGACTAAATTTGATTTGGAACCAAGTTAATGGAACAGATATCCCTGGATAAAAGGTGTACAGTTTAATATGCTATGATCTGGGGATAATGAGTTCTTGAAATTAAGCATTCTAAGAGTATCAATTAAAATAGAAAATTAGCACAGAAACCTCTGTGAGCTATCTCTACTTCATTTATTTGGCTGCAACCCATAACGGATTGAAAAAGTTACGGAAAATGGATCACATTGTTCCCGTCTGTCTAAAATCAGTCACCTCCCAACTGCAGATCTTTGAACAGTAGCTTATTATGTAAAAGTGAGACATGCATCACAATAAAAGAGAAAAACACAGCCCATGAACCAGGACCATTAAGTGTTCAATGTTCAGAACATCTTCAAAGCAGATTATCTTTTTTGTTGAACTACAGAGCCAGATTCAAAGACATATCCATGTTAGTCTGGATTGTTATTCAAAGGGATATTGTAGCACTTTTGAGAATGAGAGAAAGAAATTTGTAGCATAAGCTTTCATAGACTGAGTCTTCTTCATGAGATATAAAGCCAAAACGCAACACTTACAACAATTATTGAAATTATCAGCATTAATGAGCGTGAATATTCATAGCACTGTACAAAATAGAGCTTTCAGCACTGAATTATGATTGCGTGCCTTAATAGTAATATTGGCATCATGAATCTTGGAGTAAACAATGCAAAAAATGTCTGTACTTTCATTCAAAATACTATATGGAGTAAGTTATGTATAATCTCCCACCTGCTTGTACTTGCTATGTAATGTTTCTCAGTAAATAATTATCTGCTCAGAATAAGATTTCATTCCAGAATGAAAAGTGAGCTGGTTTAGAACCAAAGTCAAGGCTATCTCATGTTGGCTCAAGATCAACAAAGCCAAGAAACTGAAGGCACATCTGTGATCAGGAATTATTTTGTGCAATGCCACAAACTGTGCATGTTTACAATGGTCCCTACAGGCACTCACATCCTTCAGCTTTCCAGATGGTGAATGGAGTGCTTCCAGGACCCATAAAGATGCCCCCACCCCAATTGTCCTAGTCCTGTATTGCCTTATATAAGCCATCAGAGTCTTACTGCATTTCTAGAAGAATTTCCCTGTGGGTTGAGCCATGCCTCTTTGTTGCTTACATCAGCAGATGACAGAATGGGTTCAACCCTGAGAGGGGGTCCTCTTCTTGCACCCTTCCCTGTCCTTGCACAGGTTAAACATATAGAGGTGATGTTTTGTGTGACCTAAACATGCATCTCAAAACCTCATCCAGATCTTTCCTGTTTGGCCAAAGAATACAAGGCCAATGTTCCCTGTAACGGCCTAATATGATACCTATAACACATCCATGTAAACACAGCCATACAGATTACTAGTCTAGCAAGGGCTGGAAGATACACAGCAGAGGATTCCATCCATCCTTCAGCAACCAAAAACGTTTCTAAGCTGAACACAAAGTAAGGCCCACTAGGTCTCACTGTTAGGCACTGGGGACAGATGTAGGAATTGACTGCCTCCAGTTTCACCAGACTACTCACTCAGCTTCATGAAATCCATGCACTTGTCTGCATGCAGTTCCTTGTCACCTCTGTGTGCTAGGCTAGGACTTACCGGTGAATAGAAGACTGCTCTATATTTACAACAGGAAGTTATTGTGGGAAAAATAGGGCAGCTATCTTCCCGAGGGATTTCTTCCACATACCTGCTTCAAGCTCAGGATAAGCTATTTCCAGCTCTCGGAGTTTATTTTCCTGTATTTCATTTGTTTTAACAAATATTTTGTATTAAGACATATTGTAGATAATAAAAATTAGCAATGCTTTTCACTGCAGAGGTGGTTACTAACACCTATTCTTTTAAACTTTTAAAAAATAAAACTAAAATAAAGATAGATTTGTTCTGTTCTGTTTTTTAGAGATTTAATGGGGGGGATGAACTGTCGTTTTTGTTTTAAACCAAGGGTTTGTTTTTGTTGTTTGTTTGTTTGTTTTGTATTAATGTGTAGGAGAATATCAATATAGGACAAAACCAGAAAATTAAGTAGTAAAATGCAGTTTAGATGTTGTGGTCTCTAGCTTAAATAATAATTGTTCTTTGAAAAGTGCTCTTTGAAAACAAATCACTTTGCACTTAGATCAACTAAGGATTTATTTCTGAATTAATACTTGCACTACAAAATAAAGTAAAATAAAACAAACATCTGACACTGGATATTGGTCTAAAAATTTACAACTGCCAATATTTTAACTGTTAAAGTTAGAATGTTTAAATTCAGTCACTGTTGTTCCAGTAAGAGGGATGGAAAATAGTAATAATAGCTAGATTTTTTTAAAAAAAATATGAGTAATCCTTTGGGTTATGGTTTAATTTCTCCTTTTTCAATAAAATAACAATATCTGAGGGTTTATTGTCTCTGACATTGTTTTTATTTGTTATTGTTTTGGTATTCGGTTTGTTGTCATGTTTTGTTAATAAAAAACTAGGGAAAATGTGAATAATCAATTTGAAAAAAAAAGTATTTTTTAAAAAAGTCATTTGTTTTAAACCAAGCCAACCTAGTTTAAACCAGTCAACTGTGATCAGCTTCAGTCTTGGGTTATGAAGTTGGGCTGTGTAACTTCACTGTGGTGAAGGCAGCCTGAGCATACATTCTATATCCTCAGCATATGTATCTCCATTTTATTCTTACAGGAAGAAGTTTTGCACATTTTTGATGATTTTCACAATGTGCGACATCTTTTTTGGGAGGTAAAAAAAATCATTTGCCTAAAGATATATATCTTTAATTTTGTGCCAAAAAACAAACAAACCAAAAAACAAAACAATAAAACAGACAAAAGAAAAAATGTGCCAAAAATTGACATCATTGCATACATTTATTTTTTGCAAAGTTTCAAAGTGTACAAAGCCTTACAGCAGTTGATCATTTGCATGACAGGGCTGTCAGTGTGTTGAGATTTTTTCTCATCAAGGAAAAGGACATTATCAGCTATTGTTTACATTCCTACTATGCTCTGACAACAAATTTCTCAAAATGCAACAAATGTGTGTCGGTGCTACATGTAACATATCTCCAGAATCTGGACAAGTCATTTTTTGCACTTCTCTGGACGGCTAGTGGCCATGTTAGCAGTGAGATTCTGGGCAATGTAGTCCAAGAAAAGGGATTTTCTTCATCCATCTCAGAAATATCTGTGGTATCACCCAAAGGTGTGAGAGAAGCACTGGCGATGTACTCTGTGGAGAATAAAACATGGTGGTGGCATTCTCTAACATTGCACTTAAATCAACCAAAAGATGAATAAGAAAGAGACCAAATGAAGTACGTCACATAAGTCACATAGACAGCTTCAATTACACCACAGTATGCCAATGCATCACTTATCCACTTCAGTCCCTACATTATCTGCACTGATGAATAGTTATAATTCCAAGCTATCCTTTCAAGCTGTAAGGGATAGATTCAGAAGCTTATCCCCCACACACATACACACACATTCAACACGTTTGATTCTTCAACTCTGAGCCAATTTACTACTCCAGGTGTTAGAAGAGCTTAGAGATCTCCTCTTTTTATCTATAACCAGATTAGCTCTTTTTTTTTTATCAAGCATATGCACTAATGGCCCTGAAACAAAGGAAAATGTGTTCCTTTTCAAGAAAGTCTAGTCTGAATGTTTCGTAATTCAAATCTATCACAGTCGGCCAGATTGCCAATGGAGAAGTACAGAGTAAAAAGAAAAGGTCACAGGACACTCTTACACAATGGCAACAACTGTTTGAGTCCCTGATCAAGTTTCTTGTCTTATTAACAGCATTTATCTGGTAAGAGTTTCTTATTTTTAAGAGTTCAGAGCTGTACATAATGCATGAATCATGTTTTCAAAAGCATGAAACAGCAAATGTTCTACTTAAAAACAGCAATTATAACTCACGATTAACATTCATAAAAAAAAACCCCTAATGGCTTGTTTAACAACAAACCAGATGTACAGTATCAGAGAGCACACATCAGTTTCACAAGCTTTGGGTTTAAAATAAGGCTTCTATTCTCAGAAATAATTCATCCTCTTCAAAGATCATCCAATGTGGCGAGGGAAATATTTTTAAAAGTTTATAGTGAAATCTGTCTATTATCCAAGATATACAAGGCAAAAATTCTCAGCCGATTTGATTTTATACAGTGAACGCTTTGTCCTGATATGACATCTTCAGACATTTTACACCATGGTTTGTACGAGTCATAAGAAACAACATAATTCTCTGTTGAAGTGCACCCTGTGGTTAAAGCTGGCAGGTCTGATTAGTGAGCCTTTTTCTCTGTCAACAAAACTAACTTGCTACTAATACACTAAAAGGACATGAAGGTTACCTACAAAGGCATTTCTGGCATGTGGGCTTGGAAGAAAAGAGAGATGGGGGCGGGGTGGGGAGGAATGGAATCAAATTTGCCAGCTACCAGATGCTGAGCCATCCTCTAAGTCTGTCTACCAACTAGGGTTCCTCTCTCCATCATATATCATCTGATCATTCTCCTTGATCATGTGATTTTGACATGCATGCCTGCAACGGTAAACTAGCTTTTGCTTATGTAATTTGGGGGCTACTGCTTTCAAAAGGATATTCATTAAGTGCTATTTGAGGCCATATCGGTAGTAATTCAACTTCCTTTGAGATTCAGTCTATGGCAGCCTTATAAGTTAACCTGCATAGAATGTTTAGCAACCCCATGATTTAATGATACCGCACACACACACACAATAACAGAAGACAGAACTGATGGGTAACCAAGGTTCCCTCTGTGAATATCTCTATTTCCTTTCATACTAAAGCTTGGTACTCTAAGGAGTGCATGCTTCACCACTGAATGATCTGAAAATGACATCCTACAAAGCAAGGATGGCCAAGTGGTGGCGTACCTATGGCACACGTGCCACTGGTGGTACTCACAGCCCTCTCTGTGGTCACGTGTGCTGTCATCCCAGCACAGAGTTTGCCAGAGTTTGTTACTGGAAAGCCAGAGGGAATTGGCACTTCGTGATAAATATGTGGGTTCTGGGTTGCAGTTTGGGCACTCGGTCTCTAAAAGGTTCACCATCACTGAGCTAAACTAACATTCAGACAGCTGAAGCTGTGGAGCATCCAACCGCCTCCCAATAATCCCCCACTGGGAATTTTTTAGAACCTACCCTATGTCCCTGAGACATGTTGACTTTTGCATGAATTGGATCCTGCCTTACTCCTCATCCTCCCATTCTCTGCTGACCCCTTTTTTGCTCTTCTGCTGGCATATCTGAAGCCATCAGAAGAGTTCTGCCAACTGCAATATAAAAAATATTTGCAATTTTTCCATTCTAGACAAGAAAGTTCAGAACACACTGAGTCAGTGTGCCAAGAAACCAATAAATCCTGGAAGATTTCTACATTTATCTTTGGGCGGAGGATTGGGGTTTTGGGTTTTTTTAAAATTGTATTTAAAAATTGTATGTGATTTTATCTTGATGTTCCTGTAATCCACTTTTATTCTTTCGAGAAAAAGCAAAATATAAATAAATACTATTATTACTGTTTTGGTTTAAGACCGTAAATAAATTACAATTGTTATTATTGTTATTATTACACATAAGTGCATTATGCACATTGCTGTGGATTTTCGCACTTTCACATAGGACTTCATCACTCGGGGAAAATTGAGGGGAGCAACAAATCATTTTCGGTATTTCCCTGTGAATGATTTGTTGCTGTTTATTGCCTCTTTATTGCCTGTTTAATAGCAATGTCATGTGAAAATCTTAATTGCGAATTTACGTTTTGCCTGGGATAATCACTGTTTAAACCCCAAATTTTGGCCAATTTCCCCCATGTGATAAAGTCCATAGAGTGACTATTAATTGTCTTCACTTTCCTGTACAAATTGGCATCTATTTGCATCAATTCACCCTCCCTCTGTCAAAAATGCCAACCGTTCGAAACCATGGGAATGGTTTCGACAGCCACAGACAGACAAATAATGTACATTTCTGTGGATTCCCTCAGATATTCTGATAATAACTGCAAAGCTTTTTTATGTGGAGTTTAAAGAGGTTTTTTGGGGAGGGGGGCATGAAAAGCCCAAACTACCAAGAACTGCATGTGTTCGGATCATGTTCTATTCAACTGGAATGAGGAGTATTTTAAACATGTAGACTAGCCCCTAGTTTAATATACTAGAGACTGCCAAGCTCATGGTGAGAATGTTAGTCACACATACACCCCAAAATAATGATGCTCCATTCTTGGCCCCCATCCCGTACACAAGGGTTTAGTTACACAGGTGATGAACAATGAAGATATTGTCCCCAAACACATCCACACAAAATATGCCCTCCCCAATGAAATTTTTCCTCAATCCCCACATTGGTAGCATAACAGCAACTTAAAACTTTAGCTGGGCATTCAGAAATACAGGGTAGGAATCCAAAGAAAAAGGTCCGGCAAAATTATCAAGAGAATGTGAACACAGCAAATATAAGAGTTCTGGGAAAGAACAATTTTCAAGGTTTTACTTTCTACAATGCTAGAAATTTGGGGACTGAAGGAAATTTTGCTAAGGAGGCAGAATTCTTATGTGGAGGCAACTGCCTCATTCTTCCCTCCAGCATGGCATCCAAGGCTACACATAACTTTTGTGGTGCAAAAAAGAGCCCTCTGGATCTTGTAAACTTGAGCACTGCAAGGGTGCAACATGCGGCATGGAGACTGCCAAACAATACAAAATCATGCATAAGGATCCACATTTTACTAAATACCTGCACAAAACACAACTAAGGATCAAGCCAATTTATCCCCAAAAAGAAAATTAAAAACCTTGTTAGTACTGTATTTACTAATCACTGACTTGGCAAGCCTGTGAACTATCTCCAAAGTGTGCAAAACCTGGTCTTAAACCTAGAATATTCTAAGTGTTTAGTATTCAGCTTCAATCTCATACGCCAGCATTTGACACAATAATTGATCTTAACTTTGGAACCCTACAGGAAATATTTGGACTACAAATCCTATGCTAGCATAAGAGTTTTTAACATGTTACTCTGAACAAATAGTACTTCCAAGCTAGGGGGAGCAAATATGCTTTGCATACAGGAAAAAAATCCCTAGCATTTCTAATTAAAAACATCTCCAGTTAAAAGCATCAGCTAACCTCTAATTATTTGTGAGGCCTGTAAAAGCCAAAGGGGATAATACTGGACTTCCAGGTGAGTGAAGTGGTTACTCTCCTCTGGGGTTTAATCTGATTTTTAAAGGAACTATCCAAGGTCCTGAAGTGTGGCCTTCCTCCTCAAAATTTAGCCCTATGGACAACTCCTTTAAAATCCAATGTAAAATCCAGAATGGATTTACAGCCCCACTGACATGGAAGCCATCAGCCACCACTGGGCCTGCATGGATCGATAATCCAAACTGGTATAATGTCAGTTCTTATGGTCTTCTGAGAGAAATGTTAAGGAAAGAGAGGAATGCATTCATTGTTTTAACAACTTTGTGCTTTGAGCTTTTACTCTGTTTCTGATATAAAAATATCTGTCAGATAGTTGTGCATCCTTTTAACAACTCTTCATTACTTGCAGTGTTTTTTTCTAAAGAATTTATGCAATGTTTCTAATTGACTGGAATATCACATATAATTGCACTGGCACTGTCACATCTCCAACTAAATTTCTGTTTGGCTTATTCACAAAGAAAAATTAAATACCAAGTGATGCCTGTGACTTTTACTCCCCTTTGCCAGATGACATTCATAGTCTATTTCTCCAATACACTCTTCCTCACATAGCATTCCCTAATATGAATAGAGTGCTGCAGTACATTAATCTCAGTAGTCCTTGCAGTATTTTCCCCTTTTCTCAGAGTGGAAGCCTATTCTTTTGTTGCTGAGGGTACTTACATCCAGGATTCCCCCTGTGGACCATCCCAGCCATAATTCTGACATGCTGGTTGTGTTCACTAAATCTAGAGCTGACAACCTATTTTGTTGAATCAGATGTCCAAATGTGTTCCCTAATCACAAAGGCTTATGTGCATATCTATTTGTGTCTTCAAATCACCTGTCAACCTATAGTTACCTGATGAATTTCATAGGGTTTTCTGAGAGATGATTTGCCATTGCCTTCCTCGGAAATACAGTCTATAACGCCTGGTATTCCTTGGAAGTCTGCCTTCAAGGAATACCTAATCACAACTGACCCAGCTTAGCTTCCAAGAACAAATATAACCTGATGCCTTCAGGATATTTAGGCCTATACACTCTTATTTCACAGTGTGCCCCACTGATTACAGTGGGGCTGCTTCTCAACAGAGATGTATAGTAATAGTAACAACATGTACATTTCTATATCGCTTATCAGTGCACTTAAGCACTCCCTAAGTGGTTTACAATGTGTATGTTAATTGTCCCCAACAAACTGGGCACTCATTTAAGTGACCTCAGAAGGATGCCAGGCTGAGTCAACCCTGAGCCCCTGGTTGGTATTGAACTCATAACCTACAAATCCCAGGCTTTCATAGGATGGAGCCATGTCACTTAAAGTGGGATGAAAGCGCTTGAACTGTGTAGTGCAGATACACCCTTGTGTTTGTTCAGCAATAAGTTGTAGTCCTAGTCATACTTGCATCTCCAGGTTGCTGTACATATATAATGCAACAATTTCTCCTGGTTGTGTGTTTAATAAGATCTGTACTGATAAATTTACTTTGACAGATTGCCTACCGTTTTGTGGCAAACAGAATTTGCATTCCTACCATTGTCTGTAGTGACCATGTTACTATGAACATAGGACTGCTTTTTTCCAGTTGGAGGTCAGACAACAAGCAGGCTAGGTTAAACTCCTACTCTTGTTCAGAAAGCAAGCTCAGTCAACTTTAATACCCCCTTTGGAAGAAGAGATCCTTTCCTGTTCTTTCTGTCTTCCAATGAGGAGAATCAGTCTTAAGGCTAGAGCCATTGCTGGTCTCTATGTTTCATTACTTTCTGTCATATCCTCAGCAGGGTTAATGCGTTACATTCAGTGCATTCACAATCTGTGTATATACCAATCTGTGTGCCTGTTATCACTTAAACCCTCCTCTAATGCACATAAAGAAATCCTGTAGCACCATTGAGACTGATTGAGAGAAAGGAATTTATAGCACAAGTTTCCATGGCCTTCTGTCAACTCCATCACATGCATGCTGCAATCCACATAACCTTACGCTAAGAACTGTCTTTTTTGCAGTTCTAAAAGTGCTATTCATTTCTTTTGTATCTTTTGTGTTAAACAGACTAGCATGACTATGTCTTTGAATACTACCTCCTCAGGTTCAGTAATCATGTGAGGAGTAAGCATGCTCTTGCCCCACTATCCTCTGCCATCCTCCACTTGTGGAGAATGGTTTTCCAAAGAAGACAGCTCTGAGGTTAAATTCTCAAAGCAGCTTCTCTGGACAGCAGAGGCTATCCTCCTCAGAAGATTGTTGTGCATGTCTAGAGAGGGAAAAGATAGCAAAACTTCCAGTTTAACAAAGTGTAGATATTGGGAATTCTCAGGTCTTGCATAAGTGGATTACATTAATGAACTGTATTCACTAAGGATATATTTGGAAATATTTTTAAAAAGTCAAAAATGTTTTTCTGAAGTGTAACGAAGCTCTGGCAAAGAAAATCCTTGATTAACAAGAATATTCACAGTTTGAGACTCGTTCTGTGCAAAATTATCACATTTTTGCAACATCAACAACAACAAAAACAGCATTTTTCTGCACAGGAAATAGTATTTTCTGCCACAAACAAAAATATTTTGCACAGAATAAGTCCCAAAACTGTGAACAGTCTTCAAAAACTATGCAGTTTTCACAGACTCTCTCATAGCAAGAAGAAAGCTGATAGAACTGCTCATCCTTACCTTCAAGAATGAAATTAGCAAAGAATTATATCCCTTATATTCACTGTTTCTCCAGAACAATGATCTTGTCATTAATTTCTGCAACCTGTGGCTCAAGCCTTAAAAGGCAGGCATCAGATCTATGCCTAATGACTCCATTTCCTTTTGGGATACCTTCGTAGAGTCTCTGGAAGGTGTCATAATGACTGGAACCAAAGACAAAAATAACAATCTTGCTGTGTTGTGTATTTGTTGGTCTGTTGTTGCTCCCCACCTTGATCCATGGGGAAAGGTGGGTAGAAAGCATCATCATCATCATCCTGTGCCATTCATTTTGGGCAGCTCCTTTCTAGCATGCAAATAGTTCAGACTCTCCAAGTCTGAAACAAAGAAAAAGATTCTGCAGAAGCCCAGCTCTTGTTTCCACCTTACAGTCCTAACTCAGAAAGTGGAAACTGGTAGCAGATAAGACTCCACTGGTGGCAGACTGGCATCATGTGTGTGGACAGTCATAGCCATTTGGTAACTCTTCTATTCAATGAGTCCAGACTCAGAGGGACATTTAGGTCCAAGGGGCACTAGATAATGAAACCTTTCTTATATGAGAAAAATTGAGTACACAATGCAAATTTAACATATATGGGTGAAATCTATTGGTGTCTGTTGAACAATACAATGGTCACATTGGTGGAACAGATGCCTTCCTCTGAAGCCCTGTGTGCTACCTAAATCTTCTCTAAAGGATCTGGGGCCATCTAAAACAGGTTGGGATGGAGTAAGAAAAGAATGGGAAATTATGCTCAGTGAGTTGACATCTGTTCAACAATGCTGGAAGGAAAACTGTATGTTTATTCTCTGTTAAAAGGCTTGTTCATTTTACTGATATTTGAGTGCAAGGTTATAATTTTCAAAACTCCACTCCATTTCCAAATGGACACAGTCTCTGATACAGCTTTTCCCTCCAACATAATTGGCACCTTCTCATAGGAAATGACGGTTATTGGTACAGAAAGACCATTTAGTATCATTCACATTTGGGAAATAAAAGCATTTACAAAGGTCAGAATAAAATGTGTTCTCAATTATTCCAGTGACAGCTATCACAATGATCTACAGGAAACCTAAATGACTAAGAATTCCTCTTACTCTTTCATATACAGAGTAGCATTCTGTTGATTACTCCCAACTAGGGCAGACCCATTCAATCAACTACATGGATAAATCCAACTGACTCAATGGGTATGCTCTAATGAGACATACTGTATATACTCATGTACAAGTTGACCTCATGTATGTCGAGGGAAGGTTTTAGGGCAAAAATCGTGGATTTTGATATGACCCATGGAAAGTCATGGGCAAAACATAAGGATGTGTAACAAAGGATCTAAAGGGAAAAACACCACTTTGCTCCCTCCTTCTCTGGACATCTCCTGGCCATCTAACACCACTTCCCCATTGCTGGAGGAAAAGGTTTTAACATCAGATTGAGATGGGAAGGAAGAGTTAAATGGGCTCATGCGTGTGCGTGCACACACAAACTCCTGACAGAGCAGCTCTTTCAGCAATCACTGCCGAAGCACATCAGACATTGCTTCCTTCAGGACTTTTCTAAGCAGTATTACTGTATTGACCTGTATATAATTCAACCCAAGATTTTAGGGTCAATTTTTGGACATAAAGTTTTTAATTTATAGTTGAGTGTTTATGGTAAACAAGATTTAGGCTATAGCGAGTTATGAACTACAAGTTTTGCTTAGTAAAATGATATTTCCCCACTGAGATTATTGATACAAATAATGCAATTCTTATGGTACAATTTAGCCATACTTTTACATTTATAGTTAAGAATCAGATCACTCAATATCACAATTTAAAAGTTCCCTTCTCATGGACAAACTTTAGAAAGGTCAGCATGAGGTACTGCTGTCAGATATTTAACAACTGAAATGGTAACATTATGCATATTTACACAGCTTGAACAAATACTGGATTAGACAAGACAAATTTCATTTTTCAGGAAAGGCGAATAGGATCACGCTGCACATGTAATTTTGCAGGATGTTACAGGATCTCCTTTCTCAGGCTGTTGCCACACTAGAGAAATAAAGCAGTTAAACACCACTTTAACTTCCATGGCTGGACATAGCACATAGTGCAGTGTGAAAGAGATCTACAACTATTTATTAGGGTGCATCTTGCTATTGTTGCTGTTGTGTGCCTCCAAGTTATTTCTGAATTATGGCAACCCCAAGAAAAAACTTATCATGTGGTTTTCTTTGTTAAAATGAGGTTTGCCATTGCAATTCTCTGAGGCTGAGAGTGTGTGATTTGCCCAAGGTCACCCAGTGGGTTTCCGTGGCTGAGCTGGGATTCGAACCCTCATCTCCATAATCATAATCCAAGCCATAGTCCAACAATCAAACCACTACACCATGCTGGTTCTCAGGGGGCATCTACACTGTAGAAATAATGCAGTTTGATACTCCTTTAACGTCCATGGCTCTATGCTGTGGAATTATGGAATTTGTAGTTTTGTGAGATATTTAGCCTTCCCTCAGAGACAGTAATAGAATCACAGAGTTGAAAGAGACATCAAGGCCTAATCAGTCCAACCGCCTGCCATGCAGGAATACAGAATCAAAGCACTCTAACAGCCTCTTGTTTAAAAACCTCCAAAGAAGGAGACTTCACCACTCTTTGAGGGAGTGTGTCAGCTCTTACTGTCAGGAAGTTCCTCCTAATGTTTAGGTGGAATCTCTTTTCCTGCAGTTTCAGTCCATTGCTCCAGGTCCTATTCTCTGGAGCAGCAAACAACAAGCTTGTTCCATCTTCAATATGACATCCCTTCAAATATTTAAACAGGGATATCATATCACCTCTTAACCTTTTCTTTTCCAGGCTAAACATACCCAGCTCCCTAAGTCTCTCCTCATAAGGCATGGTTTCCAGACCCTTCACCATTTTGGTTGCTCTCCTCTGGACACACTTCAGCTTGTCAACATCCTTTGTGGTGCCCAGAACTGGACACAGTATTCCAGGTGAGGCCTGAACAAAGCAGAATAAAGTTGCACTATTACATCCCTCAGTCTAGACACTATATTTCTATTGATGCAGCTTAGAATCACATTGGCCTTTTCAGCTGTCACATCACACTGCTGACTCATGTTCAGCTTGAACAGAGCTCTGTTGCCAAACTAAAATCCTAGAAATCCATAGGATGAAGCCACAAGAGTTAAAGTGGTATCAAACTGTTTCATTTCTGCAATGTGTCAGCATCCTCAGGCCATGTCTCATGTAAATCAAGAATAACCAAATTTAATCCTATATTCCCTCACTGTAGCTTCTTTCCATCTGTGACTGTGTGGTCCAACATTCCCAATTATTTTAACTTTCTATATACTATAGGCAAAGCTTGGGAGTGTTAGAGTTTAGGACTACAGTTTCTCGAATTTCCTGGTGCAGCATATCCAAATTATACCTCTGTCATTTAGTTATGGACTCTCTATGATAAATTGATACTTTCCACAGTTGAACTGTGCATAATATTACCCACCCTCCAAAATTTTGCAACCACAAAACACTCAACTTAGATACCAGATATCATTTCATACCTAGCTGTTGAAACAAACTAAGAATAAAGAATTTTTCATGTCACTCAAGTATTGATTTTACAAACTCATTTTCTACCTCATGGCAATGTTTGGCTTATAAAGACTCCTAGTAAAGTGGAACAATCTAAGAAGCTATTCTTTGAGCAGGCCTTCAGCCCGGTCATAAAAACTACTATAAAACAGTCAGGTTCTGTCTATTGGCTTTCCCCCATTCAACCATGGCCTGCAAGCACTGATTTAAGACAGGCTGCTACTCCTACCTTCAAAGTTTTGTTAAAACACACACAGGCTCACAGTCACACACACCACTTCAGTGTTATAAATCATCTCAACCAGCTATTCTACAAATGTTAAATACAACACTGGATATAAGACAGATCCCCTACAGAATGCATAACAATTGCTAAGTCAACACAAGTGTCCCTGTAAAAAAATATCTTTGTATGCAACCCTCACACTAATGAACAAATCAAGAGCCAGACTCTTGATACAAATCTATGTTCAAGCTAAAAATATTTGGTCTACAACTGTGATGACTGGCGGTTATTCTGCTAATGCAAGTAGTTCAATCCATTCCAGATTTTAGTCTGAACTTGAAAAGATTTATCCTTGGTGCTGAATCCTAGTCCCAAAATAGCTTCAGCAGTCTGGACTATTCCTTAAAGCTTTGAACTAAAACTCAAGGCCTGAAACCTGTTACTACACAGACATGAGAGTTACCAGCCAATAACATGGTTCTACCATTGTGTGGAATATCAGAGGTATAATTGCCACACTTTGAAATGCTTCAGCAACTTACTCCTCGACTGAAAGATGCCTTGAAGACCTCTGTCAAAAATAAACTCACTTTCACTTCATGCTTTCTTCACAAGAGAGCGTGTTATGGTTCTCCAAGCACACTTCAAATATTGCTACCAATCATTACCATAGTAGTTGCTTGTCTTGTCATTTCTGAATGATATTCCAGCAGCTTGAGGCAAAGCACTTTCATTTTGAGAGAGAAAGAGAGCTAGTCCAAGACAGCTCAGAAAGGGCAAAACATATTTACATATTTATTTTGAACCCTTTCTTTCTGCCTTCACAAAAACACATAAGGCAGCAATTAATACTAAGATACATGTTGAAGATTATCGCATTAGCTTCGTTGCCAGGACAGACCCAGGATGTAACTTTCTTAAGGCAGATCTTATTGCATTCACCCATAAGTGGGCAGTGTGCAACCTGTATGCAATCCAGGCTTCTCTGGGCTTGTCCCACATCTTTTCAACAACAGGAAAACCTCATTTTTGAAAAGCTGCAAAAGAAGCCTGGGTTGCATGCAGGCTGCATACTGCCTGGTGATGTGTACTTGCAATAAGATCCACCTTATGAAAGTCACATCCCAAATCTATACTAAAATAATAATAAAAATAATAAATTTTTTATTTATATCCAGGTTTTTGTTTCAACAATCTAAGCGGCGAACAACATTAAAATGATACAATAATATATAAAATCCCCCCCTTAAAAAGAATTAAACAGTTCTAGCGATTAAAATTACAAAGACTAAAATCTAAAAACAATAGAACAATAGTGGACAGAGTCATCACATATATATGTCGGGGGGGGGGGGGGGATCTTTGTGTGGCCAGGTGCTATTCCAGGAAGGCCTGCCAGAAGAGGTCCATCTTGACAGCTTTCTTAAAGCTATCTATGGCCTGTTACAGACTGCCAAAATAAAGCTGCTTCGGGTCTCTTTGGAGGTATGCTATTTAAATGATGCATGGGTCCTAAGAGTGTCCGGAGGTTGTGCCAAAGCCACACTCCATTCCAAAGCCACACTCCATTCCTGTCTGTAACAGGCCTAAGTTGGTAATTTGATGGATCTCATCCAGCAGGCCGTTCCATAAGGTGGGAGCGATCGCGGAAAAAGTCCTCTGGGAAGTTGCAGTCAATCTGGTCTTTAGAGACTGCGACAAATTCCTCTCAGAGGACCTGAGTGTACAGGGCAGATTATACGGGAGAAGGCAATTCCTTAAATAGGTTGGGCCCAGGCCATGAAGGGCTTTAAAGGAGATAACCAACACCTTGTACTGTGCCCAGAAACTAATAGGCAGCCAGTGGAGTGATTTCAATATTGGTATAATATGGTCACTGCTAGTTGTTCCTGTAATCAATCCGGCTGCCATATTCTATACCAGTTGAAGTTTCTGGACTTCTGGACAAGGGTTGCCTCATGTAGAGCACATTGCAAAAATCAAGTCTTGAGGTTACCAGTGAGTGTACTACAGTTTCAAGGTCACCCCGTTCCAGGAAAGGGCACAGCTGGCATATCAGCCGAAGCTGATAGCAGGGGCTCTTGACCGTCGCATTCCCTTGATTTCTCATCTAAAGCAACGAGTCAAGAAGCACCCCCAAACTGAGAACACAGTCCTTTGAGGGGAGCAAGTCTCCCACAATTCTCCAGGTAACATAGCTGTAGGAGTTATTCTGGATAAGGCTGTCCTAAAAGGTAAATTGCCAGAGCATTAGCTTTGTCTATGTCTGTGTTTTCCCACCACTGCCTTTTCCCTAGATGATTTTAGGAAACAAGCTGCAGCTTGTTGTTCCAAATTTAGGGTGACACAGCCCACTGGTAAATCAATGCCTGTGAGCCCAACATGAGGGGTGATCTCCCATATCCCAAAGACCCCTCACAAAGCGTACTCCTTTTATTTCTCTCATCTTTGAAGAGGTAATGACATTCACACCTTGACCTTGTTTCCATCTTTAATTCTGGTTTTCTTTTTACTGGCTAGGTAGCTGAGCAATATTCATTCTATCTTACGTGGCATTTTATTTGTATTCTCACCACTTTCTGTTTCTCTTGTGTCTATTGCTAACATCCTCCTATCACATTTTTTGGTATGAGCTCCCCTGTGTTTTTAAGCTCATTATTCCATCTTGTCTGGCCTTCCACTTCTCTGCTGTCTACCCCTTCTATCTTCTCCACAGTTTTTAGCTAAACAGTTATTAATCTAATTTAAATCTTCCTACTTATTTACATATTTGTTCCATTTATCTCTATATTAGAGAGTCCCAACTTCTCTATTAGGAAGAGACAGTTCCTGCCCCAATGCAGCTGAAACCTTGACTGAATGCTTCAGAGAATGACTTACTTTTGCTTGAGCCATTGCAGAGCCATTCATCTTTGTCTTAAGGCTTTGTCAAATTCATGCTTCAGTTTGGAAATCCAAAAGGTTCAAACTCTTAGAATGTATCTTACTGATCAAACTTTATTTTGTCAGTTTATGCCCAAAAGTCCAAAATGATGCAAGACTTAACAGAGACTGATATATATATATATATATATATATATAGAGAGAGAGAGAGAGAGAGAGAGAGAGAGAGAGAGAGAGAGAGAGAGAGAGAGATTACAAGTGCCAAGAGAGGGCAAAAGTATAAAGGAAATCTCCATAGCCAACATAGATCTGCCCAAATAAACTGTATTTACAAAACAAATACTGCAAAGCAACTAAGAGAAGAGCTAGTTCACCACCTTCCTCAACATGTCTCTATATCTTAAAATTTTTCTTCTTCTACACATCACTCCACCATTACAAATTCTGCAACTATTCTATTTATATGCATCGAACATTACATGAAAATAGCAAATCAATTGCCAATTTGTTGGACACCCAGATGCCATGTTTGGCTAGGCAGATTTTTTTTTTGGGGGGGGGGATAAATTTTATTTACTTATTTACTTTTGGTCTACAACTCCCCAAATCTCCTGGTCAGTATCACCTGGAGCAGGTTGGTTGTTCTGTCATGATGGAAAAAATGTTGTGCAGGCCTGATTGTTACCATCAAACTGAATTTATAGAGGATTATAGCTTATATCTCGGCTCTTCTGATGTTTGTTTTTAGATAGCTGCTTCTTGATGCAATCGCAGCTGATGCGATGAGGTCACAACGGTCAATTAGACTGAGGCCAGAACTACCTGCCATCGCTACAAATTAGAATTCTGCCCCCACCACAATTTTGCAAGTGAACGACTTCAAATCACCAACATCAGGGAGTAAACAAAAATAGTGTACACCAAAGACCAAGATTTTCCCCAGTTTTCCTGAGGTCTTTTTGAATCTTTCTTTGTGCAGCAGGATGCAAATATTACAGAGACAATGCAGAGTGCATTCAAGAGGACGTTAATCATAAACTGAAATGGTGGGCTTTCTTTCTGGTCCACGGCTTTTCAAACGCATCCTACAGCACTGTGACAGACGGAGATACAGCCTATCGAAGAGCTTTATTTGATAATGCCACTACTTGGCAATATCCAATCAGAGATATGAGGAGGTAGAGTTAAAGCTGTCATTACAGGGGATTGTTTGGCTGAGCTCCGGTCTGCTGCTAGATCTGTGAGCAGACTGTTTGCAGATGTTTCCTTGCAGTTTTTGCTTCCTAAATCAGATACTCATTTGAAGCTTACTCTTTTTTGCATGTCTGTCTCACTCTTTCATTCCTTCCTTCATTTGTTAGTTTTAAAAAGGGTGTTTTTAATCATTATTGTTACTGTTTCTGATTTCTACTTTAATCTTGTGCCTGTCTCAACCTCTTTGTCAGTCTCCCCTCACACACACATCTGTCCATCCTCTCCTAGTCTTTACCATATTTTCCCTTTGCTGATATTGAAGGTTAAGTGCTGGACTCATGTAGCTGCCTGGTGACATGGGGCAGGTGATAAAATGTGATACTGAAGGTAAGCAATTCCCTTACTGCCCACATATAAACCTTCAGTCTCATTCTCTCTCTCTACTCCTCCTGCCCACATGCTGGTGGTTCCTGGCTTCATTTCCATCTCCTTTTCTCCCCACATCCTACTACTTCTAAGCCTAGCAGACCTGACCTGATCTCTCCCTCACCAAGCCAACTCATTCTGATGTCTGGGGCAGGGCAACAAATGGTGCCCCATCCCGCAAGCCAAGGTGCATAATACCTACAGTCCACTAAATTAATTTAGCACATTAGCCAGGAAATCCCACAAGCGCCACTCTCTATTGCTGGCAGTACAAATATAATAACAAACAAAATAATTAACTATCTGCTGCCCTTTCATTTCACTGAAAATTTGCTGTGCAAGGCAACAGCTTCATCCTTTCTAACAGTAGAGCTACCGCATTTGCCTCTGGCCAGTGTTGCTCTATCATGATCTTTTGTATCTGGGATGTCAGGGCAGACTCGGTTGCTCTTCTATCTCCCTAGTGTGTCTCGCAAACTAAGCCCAACTCTTAGAGATTCTACAAGCTGTCACCATGTTATATCTGAGGCAGTGCTCAAATTAAAGTGGAGGAGGGGACCTGTCCCCCAATTCTTCTGATGCTTTCTTTAGATATAGTTGTAAAAGGCTCAGAGGAGGTATGATGTGAACTCTACATATGTGCAAGCTTCTCCCACTTCATTTCTCCCTCGCCTGAATCAGCTCACTAGATTCTATTTGGTGATATGCCTGGACGGTCACCTACTCAGGATTACTTGGCTTTCTCAGCTTATAGAACCCATATGGATCCATCACTGATGTCTCTTTAAGATCTCTTTTCAAGGAACTGGCTGCTCTTCCCCCCATACCACCCCTACCCCAACACTTTCACTTTGATCAGAACTGCCCTACTGTTAACCTACTTCATACCACACCCAAAGGCACTGAGCTGCCTTCATTTCCAAGATGCTGGGGGAACTTTCACACTAAGTAGAATGTTGCTAACTGCTCTGAATCATGCCTTATGTTTAGATCTTTTATTTACTGTACATCAAGATTCAAAATTAACCCCCAGCGGCAAGGTAAGTATGTTCCTGAACTGCAGCCATGGCGAATGGAGAACAACAGAGAGGAGGGCTGCAATCTGCCAAACTGAGTTGGGGGTTAATACTGCCAGGGCAGGAAGAATTGTGAGCTGTCCGGAAATAGAGTCCTTGCCAATCACTTCACTTTTTGAAGTTGTAGAAACAGGACATACAACCAATAAAGAAATCCCTGGGGAAAAGCCCTTTTAGAATCACACAGTGGCAGAATGGTAGGTGGCAGGAGGGTAGTATCCAGCCCAGACTTAAACAAGAAACCCATGAACCTTATTTATCACACTATAAATTAGTGAAAAGATTTCTATGGTCAAAAGTAGCCTGATTAGTGAAAAGTCCATTCCATACCTCCCTTTGCCATCTGCCCTGTATATCATTTGACACCTTCTCTGACAAGCTGTCTAAAAATAAGACAGGTAGGCATATGCTTAGTTCTCCTGTTTCATTACAGTTAAGCAGATATGTGTGTGATGTGCAGGAGGAGAAGGTTGGCTCATTTGATGTGATCAGGCAGAATATGGGGCTTCTGGCTTCTAAAAAGCCCAGTCACATACACCTATGTGTACACACAACTTTTCCTTCCATAACTTGAGCACCGATCACTTGCTTTTACCTTTTTCAGTCCCATCTCATTCTAAGGCAAGAAAGCAAGAAACCTGAAACATCTAAGAATCCAGCACACATTTTCCTATCTTCTGCTTCTCTACTCACATGCCACTGTCTATTCCAGTTAGAGAGGCCACTGTGTCCAATGAGAGAAGTCACAGTGCTGTTCTCTACCTTTCCATAAAAGAACAGACTGTGAGCACTTGCTCCTGCATTTCTCTGGTTCACTGACAGAGAGATTGGCAGTTGTGACCTCTGGTTGATGTTGCCTATCTGAAGGAGGGAGACCAGCCATTGTGACCTCTGGCTATGTTGCTTACCTGAAAGAGGGAGTCTGGACATTGTGATCTCTGGATGATGATGCCTACCTGAAGGAGGAGAATGGCTAGTATGACCTTTGGCTTATGCTGCCTACCTGAAGGAAAGAGACTGGCCATTGTGACCTCTGGATGATGCTGCCTACCTGAAGGAGGAGTCTGGTCAGTGTGCCCTCTGGCTGATGCTGCCTACCTGAAGGAGGAGATTGGCCATTGTGACCTCTAGATGATGTTGCCTACCTGAAGGAGATTGGCCATTGTGACCTCTGGATGATGCGGCCTACCTGAAGGAGGAGACTGGCCATTGTGACCTCTGGATGATGCGGCCTACCTGAAGGAGGAGATTAGCCATTATGACTTTTGCCTGATGCTGCTTAACTGAAGGAGGAGACTGGCCATTGTGACCTCTAGCTTATGCTGTCTAACAGAGGGAGAGAGACTTGTCATTGTAACTCCTGGCTCATCCTGCCCACCAGCTAGCTAGCTAGCTAGCTAGATAAATGGGAGCCACTGAAAAGATAGTAACAGCCCTTATTCGGTATGAGAAAGGAACAAGGCCAGAGAAAAGACCCAAGGAAAACTAAAGCTATTAAAGGAAAAAAGAACAATCACCCTGAAAGAGGAGTACAGCTGTCCCTCCCTTTTCGTGGACCTGGAGTCGGCGATCTCGCTTTTTTGGGGTAAGACAAGCATGAAGGGACAAATGGAGGTGCACACCCATGCACGGCCCCACACGCATCATTATTTTCAATGGAGCTCAAATATTTGCGAGTTGCCATTTTCACCGGGGGGGGGGGGTCCAAAACAGATCCCCTGTGAATTGGGAGAGACTACTGTATAACTAAAGTTTTACTTCTTGCCCACTCCTACCCAATATATGTAATATACATGCAGTGGTCCACTAGCTGAACACAGGCTATGACCCATGTACTGTAGTTTCCTGAATGTGTGGCACTTCCATCTTTTTGCAGTATCAGGCAGGCAAGCCACTGCTGGGACACTATATATGGCTGATGGCCTAGGGGTTTTTTCCAGCAGCATGAGTAAAATGTTGGGTTGGCCTGATTGTCAGTAGTCACTATTTGCATATCCTTTTTATTGCATGAGACCAGAACAAAAATTACAAAGAACACTTGACAAGACCAAGTTTTGCCTTGAATTCATCCTGATGATAAATTCAAAACAGTAGGAAAAAAATCAAACAAAAGAGGCATTCATTTCGTACTTGACTTACAGGATGTGCTGGAGTCAATCCATGGAAGTCTTATGTCCATAGACCCCAAGTTAAGAACCCCTGCATTAGAAAAATCTTTCAGAAGCTTAAGTCAGCTACTAAATTACTCCATCATTCTGCAGCTTGTTGTTATTCTTATTTCACATATACACCTAGTCCTGTTTAGTGAAAAGAGTGCCAAATCCTATTACATTCATTGGACTGATGTATCTTCCCCCTCCATTAACATCACATCCAGTAAACATCCCAAATACTACTGAGACACATTTCCATTCTCACATATTTTGTTAAGATAAGCCTATTTAAAAAGACATTGTTCATTTACTTTAGAATAATGACAGTGAGCCTGGCTTTCACCTAGGTTTCATAAGCTTTTCATTAAAAACAAGTTCTCTCTAGTATGCAAGTTTCATTCTTCTTTTAGATTAAAAGAACACAGAGAGGTAAAGATACATACCCTTTATATCCGGATCACATCTTCAAAGCTCTCATTGCAAGAAACTGTTCATTTATCTAAAAAGGGGAGGAAAGTAAAGACAAACATGGTTTGTTGAAGTTTATACTTTAAATTAAATTACAGCCCCATGAATTATATTTCCAGTGCCGTTAAAAACACCATAGTTTGGACATATCCCCATTAATTATATCAAATAATAACCAAAAAGGAAAATATAAATTTTCATGACATTTAGCTCCTGTTTATTGGGAAGAAGAGTTAAATATGCACTTAAATCTCACCTGATGGATGAAAAGGGGCTTGGGAAGAATTGTGCCCCTAAATTGTAATGAATTCTATAATCCAAATTTTGCCTAGTTTTGGAATAAAACACCAACATTTTTATGACTTCTGCAGGTCTGAATGCTACTGTGGTTCAATGAAAAGAGCAGACGGAAATGTATTCATGCATGTAAATTCCTATGGATTTGTTTCATTTCTGAGCTGTTACATCTGCACTTTTTACCTACCCATTATTGCACCCTTCGCCCCACAATTCAATTCCCTTTGTTTCAGTTGTGAAGTTTTTTGCCACTAGTATTCAAAGGATCAGCCCAAGATGTTTTGCTGCCTGTGGTGAGCACTCTCCTTAATCCACATCAAGAAGCTGGCAAAGGGAGGGAGTATTCCATGATCCCTGAGGCAGCAAGCTAGTTTGGAAGTGGGGGAAAGCCAGGCCAAGTATAGGGCAAACACAGCTCTGTCCTCCAGTAGAGGGGAACATCTGGAGAGCCGATGTTGAATGACTGAGAAGCTACCACAACTGTCTCCCAGCATCTACTGTCTGAAACAGTCATTTCACTTTGGTTAACAGTAATGCCAGCTCTGATGACCAATGTAACTTCCAACCCTATTAAAGTTTCACTGTAGTAGAAACATACTACAGAAACATTCTACGGTAGTAGAAAAATACTACAGGGGGAAAAAACCAGACTGAACTAAATAAAATGCTTTGGAACTTTTATCATACCAGCTACTCAATTCAAACGGCAGAGCACATCTCTCAGTCGTCTCAAGTATAGCACTCAAATCTGGGCCACAGTCAAAATAGACCATGCAATGTTGTGGCCACATTCACAAGCTGCGAAGCTGAATAGTATACTGTTTTCAGTGAATGAGTGCCGGGGGGGGGGGGGGGGGGCGACACAGCGATACCAAAACTTTCCTACTATGTGAGAGAAAGAAGGAAATACATCCCCATATTTACTAATCAAGATCTCTCTCTCACACACACACATCTTTCTTCTCACACAGCAATACATGCTTTCAGCACAATGCTGGAAGTCCAATGTGAGCTCAGCATTCTCACTTTGCCAGGAGTAAAGCAGGAAACAGAGAGACTCATAAAGCTTCCAGATGAAGATCTCTTTACCAATTAAAATACAGGGAAGACACTGTACAACACTGTTCATTCCATCTCCTTCACCCACTGAGCACTTTTAATGGAGACATACAGTGTGTAGCTGGAAAACATGAAAGCAGCTTCATCCAGACACAACACACAACAAAATTGCATGAATGAGGCTGAGCAGCTACAGGATTAAAGTCTAGCCATGGAGTACCCTTCCTGTCTTCTGGGGGTCTGAGCACAATGCTGAAGTCAAGTAGGTGACTCTAGGCAATGTCCAATGTTTGGGGGGGAAAGAATAAAAATACAAATGTCCATGGAAAATCAACAAAAAACTCATATCTCTCAAAGCCTGAATTGTTGCTGCTGTGGCTGAATTGTTGTTGCTGTAGTTGGTATTTCGAGGATGAAACTAAGGATGCAATGCTATATATTATAAGGGTGGTTAACACAGCCATTGTCATTTTCTTGCAGCTCTTTGGGGATCTCTGAGGATCCCTCACCTCTGCCACCAACTCTGTTATCGAAATCCAGCAGCATAGTAGCACAAAAAGTAGTATGGGTGTGTGAAAAGCAGGGGCTTTTCTTCAAAAGTATGCTTTTGCCTCAAAACAAGATGCACCCTACCCAACTACCTTGCTTAACAGTAGATTCACATTCCATAGGAGATGCAAATCTACTCAAAGGCAAAGTAAGCAGAAGGTTGTGCCTTGTTTAGAGGCCCAAAGGTGATTTCAAAGGAACAGCAACATTTTTTCACACCCAATTGGAAGGGGGAAGTATAGTGCATCAAACCATGGATTCCAGCTCACCAAGGACCCATGAAACTTGCCCAACCCCGTTATACACACATCCCTAGAGGAAGGCTTCACTGAGCTCAACAGTGACTGACACCTAAGAAAAAATATATAGGATTGCTTCATAACATTTCACGGCTACTTTGTATTGATAGGAGAAAAGAACAGCTTGGTATATTACCATCATCAGTCACTCCCTTTGAAACCATTGCAGATTCATGGCATTTTTATACTCTACTACATGTATACAATCAAACTAGAAGATCATATGTGGCTTGAATGTATATGGACCAGGGACAGGGGGGCTTGAGTAGGATTCAAGTACGATAAATGAAGTGCACCGTCTTTGCGGTTTGGCAGAACAGAGCCTTCTGACTGACCCCTCTTGTCAAGTTTCTGACAGAGCATTACATAACTGATGGATGATAATAGTTCCAATAGGTTAGCTCAGTTTAAGACATTGCAAACAAGTGAAAACAATCACAGATCAAGAGGGAGAGAGGGACTGAGAAATATGAGTGACTCAACTGGGGAAAAATAAGAGTGAAATTACTTTGGTGATCCATCTGGCAAGTTATGTTAGTCAGTGGCCAGATCTTTTAAAAAACAATCATGATCAAATATTACCAAATTAGGTGCCTGACTCTGAAAAGGATTCTGCCCCATTATTTATGCAAGCGTAGACTGTTGGCACATAGAGCCAAATGTACTGTGTGCCTTTTCTATGTGCATTTTCAACACAGACTAAATCCCAAATTGTGAAGATTCTTCCTAATCTAGGTTTTGGCTCGTGGTGCTTTTCTGATGCTCAACAAACCCATGTTTTTACCATTAAAAATAGTTTTCAATATTCTCCCCATCCTTACTTCCTTGTAGTCTCACTGACAAAAAGAAGGGGGCAAGTCATCATAGGTAAGGATATTACTTGTAACCTGTTCCTTCCAAGGTGAGACAATAACAAGATGAGCTGACTTCCACCCCTTTCCCTGTCCACTAAACTATTGAAAAGAAGAAAACTTGAAGAGGAAATCATTTTAGGAGTGAGTTTTGTGTGATGGGGCTGTGAGCTCAGTTTGGCTCCTGGAAACAAACTCATCGAAAGAACACATGCTCAATTTTATTTATTGAAAAACTGTTATATACCCCCTCCTGTAAGCAGTCTGCATATGGCTCCAATTGGTGGATGTTGCAGCTGAAGTATAGGGAGGAAGAGGGGTAGCAGACCTGAAAATCTGGTCTATCTATTCTATACCTACTGATATATAGCCCTAGGGCAATGCTAGAGAGGGTAGATAATCTGCAAATATTATTTCCCAGTCCTGTTTTTCTCAAGATCTACTTTATATTTTACAACCTTTTAGTTATTTACAACTTTACTTTAAAAGAAAATTAGGCCCAGCCTTCAACTGCATTTCAAGGCTGTAAGCACTAGAGACAGCGTTTCATTGCCTCTTCAACCAGGTATTTGGAATTTTTCCAGCTTCGCTATTTGGGAGCAGACACAGCTTCCATAAATATGCTGGTAAGAAGCAGAGAAACCATAAACACGCTGGAATAGGAAAGAAAATTATGACCATCCTCTGTGAACACCCTGTCTTTAAAGTATGGCCACACTCAGTGCAGATAGGTGAAACTATTTTGCCACATCATCCATCAAAGCTGAAATCCATTTACATACTCCTGAATGGTGAGTTTTCATTACCAAAGATCATATTGTGGTTGGACTGTTCTATTAAGGGCTGGGGTTCTTCACAGACAAAATCACACAATGCCTCCCATATAACCAATTATATCCCCCCCCCCCCCCCCGCTCCACAAGCAAGCTCAAAAGATTCATTTTGTTATGTGTACTGTAATAAAAGGAATATTCTTGGAGAGAGTTTTGAACCCAAGGAAACTTTTTGGTATGCAGATTTATTGTTTACACACATCTGCACTAACTGACCACTGTAATGATCTGAAAGATCTGAAAACTTAGGGCAAGGGACATGATTTGCATCTTTCTGGATCCTATTACAGTCTATCCCACACATATGCTTTTTAACCTAAGGCTTTAACATCACTCTGTATTGCATTTGAAAAAGTGGGTGTATGTTCACAAAAGCTTAAGCTAAAATAAAAACTAGTTAATTTTAAAGGTGCTGCCTCGTTCCTTTTCCCTCCTCTACCTCCCTTCTTTCCGTTTATGCTGCAAGAGACTAACATGGCTACGTCTTTGAGAAAAACTACAATGTCACTTCAAAGGCAGCTTCCTTCCAAGGAACTGTTATATTAGACACAAAACTGAAACTCACACATGGGGAGAGAGACACAAATAAATTAGGTATTTTTCTGGTCCATCAGCATCCAGACTTTTGTCCACCAGATGACGCTCCAAAAGCCATCTCTAAATTTCCATTCAGCTCATGCATAATTTGCTTTTTGTTTTTCAGCAGCCAGATTCCATTTAGTCCCCAAGGCCTTCAAAAGATGACAGCCAGCCAATTGTTTTAATATGTGTGAGGAAAGCATACAAATTCATGCCTTCACTAAATAAGTGCCTTCGCAGCGTAGATTGGCTGGCTGAGCCCATTTAGCAAACCTCCTCCAAAAGTGGACATTCAGCACAGAGAGAGAAATACTGCTGGGCATTCATGTGTGCATACATACGGACACATATATAAACACACACGCTTAGGGCTGGAAAATAATTTCACAAGAAACTTGATCAAATTAGCCTTTTCACATCTTTGGACACTTTCTATGAGTTGAAATACACTTCACCTCAAGAATTTGCACTTCTGCAATGTTTATGGAGCATTTTCAGAAAATAAAGTACAGTTGGCCCTTCATATCCACAGGGTTCTGTTCCAGTCCCCAGCCCCATGGATGCCAAAAACCATGGGGCCTCAAGTCCCATTGGTTTTAATGGTGCCATGTTGTGCACACAGCTGTGGCAGGGTGACTGAGTGCATGCACCACCACTGGGGTGAACAGGGCAGGGCCATCTGCGGATGCTCAGATCCATGGATGGCAAGCCCATGGTCAGGGTGGGCCAACTGTACACACAGAGCAATGCACACATTTTGAAATATGAAAAACTAAAAATTCATACAATTGAAAAATATGCATAAGCACACTTTAGCCAATGGGGAACATGAATACATCACATAAACTGCATAAATAAATGCACACATTTGGGAAAATGTGTACAAATTTCCATGCAGAGAAAGAAACAAAACGTTTCACAATGAGATATAGGGTGGGAAGAAAATTCACCTTGGATTTGAATAAACTCAGCAAAATTGAGATTTCCATAGCTGGTGCACCTTGTCCCTTTAGCAGATAGTGGCAGTGATAAGATCTTGTTGGCCAGCTCTTCACTGATTTAAAGCAGCCTCTTTCTCACATTTCTTAAGCACAGAGGCACAAGCCACATGAACATCCATTTCCCTGCTACTCACACATGTGAAGACATGTAAGTAACATTTTGGAAAAAAACTACATTTCTATTTTGCCATGGAACAGTATCTTGTAAACAAAAATGGTTACCAACCTACAAAAATGGTTATTTCACAAACAAAACTGCCTCCCTTCTCGCAGCGCTCTTTAGTACAGGGGAGAGAGGATGTATGGCCCTCCAGATGTTGAGGCAACTCCCAGAAGTCCTAGCCAGCACAGCCAATGCTAGGAGGGGTGTTCCAACTTCCAACATCTGGAGGCCACAAATTGTCCACCCGACTTATAATACAAGCAAATTCAGTTTCAGAAAAACACTTCAATAAATTGGCACATGTGCCTGCAAATACCAAAAATTAATCCAACAGCACAGTAGCTATATATGCAGAAATCTTATTAGTTTCCAGATCTCCCTTTGCAAAGAAGCTTGTAATATCATAACTATCTTGTACTGCAGAGTATTAATAAGAAGATTGTTAAACTGCTTAAGAGCCAAAGGCTAAAAAGTCTAGATGCAAAGACCTGGAAGAGGAAGAACCAAAATTTAGGTGGAAAGCAAGTTTTCTTCCCCCCTTTTTTTCCCCAAGTTCCTTTTTTCTGGAAAAATTGGAAAAAAATGAAAATTGAAATAAATGGGGGGAATGGATTATGGATCCCTCCTTTAGGACAATAAAACATTTACAAGGTATTCATATATTTATTCCCTCAAATTATTTCTAAAAACTATGTAAGAGGTAGACTTTTATTTAAGACAATCTACAATCTAAAAAAAAAAATCTTACAAAATAATCATGCTGCTTCCATAAATAACTTCAGGAAACAGTGTGCCCAGTATCATAATGGCCTACATGTAGTTGTAATTCCCACCAAGAGTAAATGCATTGAACCAACCCAGATGAATGGTAAATCAACATTTCAGTAAAGCCATCTGATTTATTGGGTCCAGTAGAGTAGGGATTAACAATTGGATTTAGGCCAACATCAGCGGGTATCCTATTCAGATACGAAGAAAACAGCATCTATTTTCTCAACAGACAAGAATGCTCCTCAAATATTCAGGAGATCAATTATTTCCAAAACATCCCCAGACAATTAACGTAAATAAAGACAACAATAATTAAAAACCATTTGCCTTGAGGGATAAGAGAGGACACTAATTTCCATTTCCTGTTGCATTCTAACCAATTGTTAATTACTTTCTTATAAAAGATTTTGTGGGCACCAAGTAATGTTTCTTTTTTACTCCTCTTATATAAATTGTCTAGTCCACAGCTCTTCAAGGATACTAACAGTTATTTATGGCCAAAGCAGAAACTCTGCCATTAATGGTGCCATGCATCTGTGTAGTAACAGGAGAGTTTAAAGGTGCAAAGCACAAGATTATCCAACTTTCAGTATTAGAGTCAAATGCTTTCAGGTAGTGAGAATGGTGATCATTAGTTCTTCAGCAACCTGAAAAACTTGTTTGGGGGGGGGGGAGGTTGATTAAAAACCAGTGGTATTTGTTTTTAAACCATTTTAAAAAATCACCTCTACAAAAATCCCTTAAACTAGCATCTAGACAAAATGCAAAGCACATAGAGACCTGGCTCCAAAAGTTTTTTAAAGCACAAGTAGAAGATCCTTTTGAGGGAGCCAGTTTTTTGGGGAGGGTTAGTAGGAATGCATATGTGCATATATGTGCATTGTGACACCAATTCCATCACCACCCAGTCTGCAACCCAAAATCTTTACAGCATTTTTGAAGCAATGGGATAGGCTACAGATACATCTAGTTTGGTGACATTGCCAGGTTTGACCATTTGGATCCAAACAATAATCTTTTAACACCAGATTCATGATCCTCTTATCATACACACAGATTTGCACCCTTCTTTTCTACATAAAAGGAGGGGGAATTATATAATTTACATGAGCAAGTATCATAAATATAATCTGTTTTGTTGTATATATTTTATTATTACCTTGCAGCTGACTCAATACTGAAGCCCTATCAGCCAAATAACATGAACAGTTCCTTCTCATCTCCTGAAGAAAAACTGGTCTGACAAGCCACTATCAGCTCTTGCTCTAGGAACATTATGGGCACATTCAACAATACATTGGCCACGAGTCAAAACTGTCTGTTCTGTCATTTCATGGCAACCTATTCCTTTCTGGATTATGTAGATCTGAATCCTGTTGGTAATCCCGACAAGAATACATCCACTGAATCAATTATTGACCAGTGAGTCACTTATGTAAATCCCATTGATTCAACAGATCTGCTCCAGATGTGATTACGATTGAAATCCGACCTTATTCTCTTTGCATCATTATTATTACTACTTTCAGGTCCTTAAATAAAAAACCATCCACAAAATTTTCAAAAGGCTTTATAAAGACAGACAAGTGGATAGTAAGGTGAAGGAAGAAAACATTAAGCCAGTATCATTCTTTCCCCTCTTTTGGTATGTTTTAAAAATCCAGGAAGTGGATTAAAATTTAAACTTTGTTCAAACAGTCAAAACAATGATTCATTTATAATGCCATGCCAGGATTGCTATGGACTAACGCCAATACGCCATACATACACATGCATACATAGAGAGCAGGGAGGGGAGAGGGAGGAGGGCAGGATTTCCCAGCTGTCCGTTGCCTGATTCTGTAAGCAAATGGATTAGGGACAACCATCAGATTGTCTGCCTATTTGTCTAGCAAACAAATGGATCATGCACTGACTTGGAACACAACTGCAGTCCACTCTGCAAATCCAACTGGCTTGAACTAGAACCTAGAGCCTTTTCTCAAACAAAGCTACCACGTTTCATCCATGGATCAGGAATATTTAACGGTACACGATTCTCTTACAGATACTGTCTTGGGTCTCTCCAGACATCCAACCAAACTAACAGCGTGCAAAAGGATCTTGCAGCCCCATTGAGACTAATTGAAAGATAGTAGTTGGTAGCATGAGCTTTCATAGACTTGATGCATTGGAGGAAGTAGGCTCAGGTCTATTAAAACACCTCTCGAGAGGTATTCTTTCAGGCTTTTAAATAGTTTGTTTTTATTATTTGTGGTTCCCCCCCCTTCATATAGGTTCTCCATGCCTAACCCAGGCTCATTGTATTTATATATCCTACTCAGACTTAAGACCTCAACAACACTATGGTTAGGAACTGACCTGCTAAACTGATGAGAAATGAAAGTAGATAAGCAAGGGTAAGCCAAAGCCTGGGAGAGTATCTTTTTGAACGACAGCTCCCAAAATCCCCTCTTAGCACAGCCACTGGACATATGAGCTGTAGTATTCTGCCAGGTTTAGTCCCAAAAAGTAGCTTTTCATGCTTTTAAGCCTTACGTCTTAAGACACCACTTTCTTGTCTGTGTGTCTGCAAGCTGAAAATGTGGTTTGAATTCAAATCTGTGGTTGTTTCCCAATACAATGACATCTGAACTGAGCTATCATCTAGACATGGAGCAAAATGCACCTACCAAGTATCCATACGGGTTACATTTATACCCCATTCTCTCTGCTTACTATCTTTATATTCCCATTAGTTTTGAATTTATTCTTGGGACACAATCCTGGAACCATTTGTATGCTTTATCTTTATGACCACTAATAAAGTGAATGAAAACATCATGACTAATTGTAGCCATGTGTTTTATATAACAGAGATTCTAGTCAATAACATATGCAAATCCCTGAGGACTACCACAATGAATTCTTTAGGGTACAAGATTCTCAGGAGAATGCAAAACGTGCAGAGCAAGGGAACTTGGCATTTCATTCCCTATGGGAAACAAGTACTTCTGTTCACATTCTTTTCTGTGAATTAATCAGTCTGAAAGATACTGACAGAACCCTAAAGCACCTTGCAAAATTAATTTAGAAGAGACAGGACCTGTAATGGATTGAATTATTCCCTGCCCACCCCAAACCAAAAAAAAAAAAAAAAAAAAAGGGGGGGGGGATTACTTAGGAACATTTTTAAAGCACATGATTTTCATTCATTGGAATAGAGTGCTGTAGAGTAGGCCCTTGATGTCCACTGCTGTTTGGTTCCAGGACCCCTGTGGGTACCAAAATCCATGGATGCCCAAGTGCCATTATTTACAATGGCATAGTAAGATGGTGTTCCCTATATAAAATGGCAAAATCAAGCTTTCCTCTTCTGAATTTATATATTTAAAAATATTTTCAAATCATGGATGCTTGAATTGGTGGATAAAAAAATCCATGGATACAGAGGGCTGACAGTATATCTAAATGTGTGTGCATGCACGTTTTTAAAGTGTAAAGAAAAAATATATTAAAATAATTTTTGCTACATGGTGTTTAGAAACATTATGTGTGGGGTTTAATATCACATAATACAGTATATCATAACCAAGTTCCAACATCTCTCCAAGACATCCCTCCCCCATTACCTATTACATATACATTTGATGAGAACACTGAACATACATTGCAAATGGACTCAATAGCTAGAGAACGCCATTGGAACAGCATCCTTTGGCAGCCATTGCTTAACATATTTTTATTATATTTCCTGACTTCAATTACAACCATAACAAAAACACTCTTGGCTATTGTACATTTTTATTTTCATTAACCAATCCTGGCAATTTAAAACAAACAAACAAACAAACAAACAAACACAGCCTTTGAAGAGTTACACTGTGATTCAGTGGAGAACATGCTGAGAAGATGGAGTTGCCAGCAAGAAGCCATTTGGTGAAAGCCAAACTCCTGCCAATCTGCTATGCATTCGTGAATAGGGAGTGTTACATGTTCATAACATTTTGAAGCCGTGGGGAAGCACTTTTCTGAATTGAAGGGGTATGGTGAGAAATTGAAAAGCTGTGAAAATGTGAAATATATACCATAACATATAAAACCTAAACACATTAACAACCAAGCAAAGAATATTTTTATGGATATAATAATAACTCGGGGATATTTATGCTCTTTTTATTCAAATTATTCAATCAATTAAAATACATTTTGTGTCAGGATACAGAGAAGCAAATGCTGCATCTAACATATGTACCGTTTATACTCGACTATAAGTCGACTTTATGTATGAGTCGAGGGCAGGTATTGGGGGCAAAATTATGGATTTTGATATGACCCTTGGATAAGTCAAGGGTAAAACTTGGGGACATGCAACAAAGGATCTAAACAATGAAGCAAAGGAAAACAATGCAAAGACCCAACAAAATTATGGTCTAGGATCTAGGACATCTCTCTCGTCTTCTTGTGGTACTTTATCTTTAAAGCGAATGTGAACTAGACAGTCCCCCAGATAGAGATTTGTTCTCTGTGGCTGTTGATCTGCATTTCTGCACAAGGAGTTTATCTGCAGACATGAGGAGGCACCAAATGCAAAACATCAGGAAAGGGAGGATGAAACCAAAGTGGCAGGAGAGAGGAGATGCAAAATGGCTGGCTGCCTGCAGGGGTGAGCAAAAGCCAGTGAAGAGCCAGAATGGAATATTCCAAAACATTTCATAGCACTCTGACTAGAAGCATTGCAGGCAACATTTTGTTGCAGATCCAGTGGTGTCACTAGGGTTGGCATTACCCTGTGCAGGAACTCATTGTGTCACCCTCCCCTTAACTTCTTCCAGTACCATTGCATACAAAATCCTTAGTAGTTTTTTGTACTAATGTTACTCATAAATCATAATTCCCATATACTACTGAACGTAATGGCAACTTGTGACATAAACAACTAGCAAAATTAAAATTATGTCTTTAAATTACAATATCATGCACACAGCCTAAACGTATTTATATGTACATAGTTTCATACAGTTAAAGTGAAAGTCTGGTAAGATGAGATGTTTTCAAAGAAAAATTTAAAATATTCTATTTTATTCGTTTAAAATTAAAATTAAAAACCTGAGGCCTCTCCTTTCTCTTCCCACTGATCCTTATCCCTCTCACAGCATCTCCAGAGTTTTAAAGAGATGTAGCAAATACCACAGCCTGTTTCTGCAAAATTTGGAGAGAAGTAGTATAGTGTCACCCTTCCCTTGGGGTGTCACCTGGTGCTGCCCACACTCCCTGTACTCCCCTAGTGACACCCCTGTGCAGATCTCACTTATCTGCTCTGTAACAAGTAGTAAAATTTCCAAAAAGGACAAAAACAAAACAAAACAAAGGAAATAGTTGTCAGTATAAACTTGTCTTAACACATATGGAAGCTGAAAATGTAATATTACACTGCACTTTTGAAATAAACCAAGGTGTCCTTATTGAGAATGTTATTTTTCATATTGGGTAGGATTGATATTTTCACCATCATACTGTGATAATCACAGGGACCTCTTCCGCTTTTAAACCTTCCCATTGAAATATATTTCTGTAAAAGCATCCTTTCACCCACCCATAGGCCATCTGACTCATCTGCAAACCTCAGGGTTTCCAGAATAGGCTGATACCTTCCATCTTGTGTACTGGTTTGGCTTTGTAAGTAACAGCTCTTACAGTCTGAGCAATGGAAACAGAAGGAAAGATTATCTGAATGCCAAATACTGTTAACAAACTTTCGTGAACATTATAACATATTTTTAAGGACATAGCATCTTAGATTTTCTTTGTTCTTTCCCCCCAAAATGCAGTGAACATACTAAGAAACCAAAATGTCCATACTGGAACTTCCTTTTTATATTGGAGACCCTGATATTTTTATTGCTGTACTATGATAATCATAGGGACCGTCTCCTTTTTAGCCTTTCCATTTTTGCCAGGATATCAGCATTCTTTCACCTACCCATAAGCCATCTGACTCATCTAAACACTCTTGTGGGGAAATTATTTTATATTCTGTTGCTGTGGCCATGATAACAAGAAGAAGGAAAATTCAAATGTCACCACTCTGCTTTCAAGACGTTTTAACAGATTTTGGTAGCCATGCAGCTTACTGACACTTTGACATTAATCTCTATCAATGCAAATGCTACAGATCTGTCTACAGTGATACTAACTGGAGAAGACAGCAGTCTACTCATGCTCCAGACCATTTACACTGGGTATCTCTGTTCTCATATTGTGTACTCATACCACACATGTGCAGAAAAATCTCACAGGCTGGGAAAGACACATAAATGACCAGTGTTTCCAGTATTGAACCAGCATAGCTTTTGCTCTATCCTCAAGGAGTAGTTAAAACTGGAAGAAAGCTAGAAGTAGAAAACTGCTAAACAACTGGAACCTGTAACAATATGTTCCAGTGCATAGTGCCTTCTTCCAGCATATTGCAGCCATTCCCCCTCCCTATTCTAAATTTTGCACCAAATCACAGATGTGTACTCTACGTTGCTCAGTCTGGAACAAGCAAAATATCCTCAGGCATAATTCCATGGTGTCTGTCATCACTGGAGAGGTTTCCTTAGTAGCAGCTGGTGGCTTCTAAGGGCCTCAACAAACCAGCATAAAAAGGTGGCCTCGGGGTGGAGTGGGGATGTGGCGTCCATACGATGGCCACCCAGATACTGCCCCATGCTGCCTGCCTGACCCACAGTGGGTGGTATCATGGTGTGTCTTTGGTGCAGCACTTGCATCCATTGTGCCGAAGAAATGGCAAAAAGTCACCACAGCAGCAACTAAGGCACCCTTTCTGTGGCACAATAGCCAGATCGGGGCCGCAGCGTGTGGTTGCTGCAGCCCCAATCTGACAAGGAAAGGGGCTGTCTGTACAGCCTCTAAATCATTGGCAAAGTAAAAACCACATTTTAGTCCAAACTGTAAAGGACCCATCCAAAGTGCTAATCCACCTTTGGGAACAGGGTTAAGCAGTTGCAGTATCTCTTTTAAAATACAGATTAAAACCCAGAGCATATTTACCAACCTAATAAACTCAAAGCCACACCAGCTACAATTTCTTTAAGTCTGAGAATAAACCATGGTCTGATAGAATTAACATTCATAAGACTTGCCCCAACCACTGTTAAGGCCAGAAGAAAGAAGGGTGTTAGGGGGGAAATAGGGGAAGGAGGACTGAGTTGATTAAGATATGGTGAGGCCCTAATCCAGAGTGGCCATAAATACAACTTGCAGGTGCCTTTATGCCCTTTTTGAGTGTGACTTCCAGAATGATTTTTATGTAACTAATATTGCAGCATGATAATATTGCAGAAAATCACTAAATGCATTATAGTCAATGGGGAAAGGAAGTAAACTCAGTGATAGTGAGTATCCCATTTGCCATTCAATAGGCTCAATACTCACTATATTATTGGGTATCAGTACTCAATAACATAGTGTATATTATGTTTATTAAAGTCAATTTTAGTTCATTTATATATAAATATATTTTACAATAATTAAGCAACTATGAGTGGAATATTTTATTTGTTAATAATGAGTGGAGGGGTGTTATGTGTCTAAAAATGAAGTGGACTTGCTAAATATTAACTACAGTAATCACATGCGTATGGGTGATTTTATTTATTAATAATGAGTGGGGTGGTTTTTATTTGCTAATAATAAAACTAATCTCTCCAAATACTATGAGTGTGGGGCTATTTAACTTATTCATAATGAGCGAGCAAGCATCATAATTTTGTTTGTCTGTAAAAAAAAATTTAGAGGCCCTAAGAATCTACAGAATTTAACTAGCTTACTTAGGGTGCATCTACACAGTGGAAATAATGTAGTTTGACACCACTTTTAGATAATTCTGGAATGCTGAGATTTGTAATTTTAGAAGATCCTTAGCTTTCTCTGCCAAAGAGTGCTGGTGCCATCAAAGCTACAAATCCCAAGATTCTGTAGGATGGAGCCATGGTAGTTAAACTGCTGTCAAACAGCATTATTTATACAGTATAGATACATCCTTAGTCAGTTCATAATCCAGCACTGTGTGTGGGGGGGGGGGGGGGGAGCATGCATTTCTCTGTCCTGTTTCTAAACCCTTAAACACAGTTTGGGAATTAGGGATGGAGTATTGTATGTGTAAAACAAAGAGTTTAGCAGGTTGATGTGTATCCACTGCAAGAGATACACCAGTATGCCTATAAAAATGCCAGTTACATGTCTGGAGCAAATCTTGTTTCACCATGTTTAGGAAGAGGATGCTGGAATGGTATGGGTCTGTCTTGGCAGGGAGAGCCATAAGGTACAGTGTAGTAGCCATGCCAAACTCTCAAAATAGACACACACATGCTGGAAGAGGAGCTCAGGTACCTCTGCTTCATCACTACTACCACCACCAGTTCCCTCTACTGGAAGACAAAGATGTGTGTGCCTACACAACTGCCAAGATCCTATGTGTATATTGTCTCAGCATTGTATGAATATCCACCAACCAAGTAACACTACACTAGCACAATGTAGTCCTCTTTACAGAATACCGTAGTAGTGCAATTTGCAAAAAGTAATGAATGCACTGCACAATGCAGACTGACATACAACATCAGCTAAGCAGAAGAGGAAGAAGAAAAGGGAGGCTTGGTGGACATAAAAAGTCTTTGTAAAAAGGAACTTCTTTGTCAGATGTTGTGTTAACTGAGGTATGCCTGTATCTTGCTTGTCCTTGCAGGCAAGGAGAAAAGGTTTACATTTTCTCATACTTGCATCCATGATTTACATATAAGGATGCATAATATGTATTTGTGTAAAGAATCACTATATTCATTTCCACATTGCTGTCCCCCAAATCAGGATCAATATAAGCTAACAGCAATTTCAATTCTCCAAGTACGTTATGTAATCAAAACAGAACCAACAACGCACATGAACAGACTCGGGAAACACTAATGTCATTCAAGAAATCTTTAGAAAAATACCAAGGTGGTAGCTCTACAAAAACTGTCCAATGAAGAACAGTTAAGTAACCAGAGAATGCTGATTGACTTTGGGAGGAGAAATAATAAATAGTAATTAAAAAATCGACCCTAGGTGAAATGGAGTGGAGTATTCTAAACAAGAGTACTCCATGTTTCAGCATTTTACTGGTCCCACTTGCATGAGATTCTAATGATCTCAATTCTCCAACTGCTAGTGTATATGCAGCCAAAGCAGCACTAACCAGGTGCAGGAGGGTGGCATAAGCAAACTTGAGTGGAAAGTACCAAAGTTCGTATGGAAAAATGAAAAGGGGTGGTGAGGACTGAGCAAGGTCAATGGGCAAAAAAAAATAATTTGGGGGTGGGAACAACACAAAAGCCAGGAGTATGGACAATCGAAAAGAGCATGTAGAATCTACAAAGACCTGGACACTGCAGATTTTTGTTGCAGGTCTTTTCTTTTTCTGTTCTTTTAAAAACCTCCTTCTGGGCCACTTTTCCAAAAGGAACCAAACCAAACCAAAATCCAGTTAAAATGAAACAGGGAATACATTTACTAACCTACCAGAACAATCGCTAAATTGCTAAAAGCAACAGCGTGCCAAAAGAAAGAAAGAAATCAGCTGAACCAAGAAGTGCTGCAGCCCTTGCAAAACGGGAACAGAGAAGAACACTTCCTCACTCGAACGGGCAAAGCATTCCAAATCTGGCCCTGGTCCTAGTTACTCCCATACTAATCTGCTTCAAAGGGTGCACACAGAGCAGGTCCTGACTGCAGCTCACACTCTAGTTGTTGAAGGGATTTATCAAAACCTGTGGGCACCAAAATCAAAGGTTCAAAATATGCAGCAAGACATCAGGCAGTATAGAAGATGAAATGAGAGGAGCACGAAGCTGGCAGAGGTGCAGTTGTTGTTCCCAACAAGGGTACCATTTGACACCATCTTGGCAAGATCTGCAAACATGACTGGACCATCTCACAACAACAACAACAATGTATTTATATCCCACCTCTCCCTACGGATCAAGGCGGGTTTCAGAAATACAATTAATACAATAAAATACATAGTAAAAGCAAAAAATAAAAAAATAAAAAATTCCCTATCAAGCCCACCAAAGGAAAAATAGTGACTAATAAAAATACAATTTAAAATAGTTAAAAAGGCAAGTTGAAGAGAGACAGTTTAGGGTAGGGAGGACAATCTGGGAAGGCCTGCCAGAAGAGATGCATCTTGACAGCCTTTTTAAAGGCGTCTAGAGTAGTAATGTGATGAACCTCTTCCGGCAGGTCATTCCATGCTTTTGGAGCAGCAGGTGAAAAGACCCTCGGGAAAGCCACAGCCAGCCTGGTCTTCATTGGCACAAAGTGCAAGACATATTGTAAAAATATATTCAGGGATATGGGTTGGGGAAGCAAAAATGGATGGAGAAACATTAGTTCTAATAATTACAGTTATGGACCAAGCCTCACTAAGAACCTGCTGGTCCCTTGGGAGACAAAGAACAAACTTAAAATTCTGATAGCATATAAAAAACTAACATCATCTATGCTAAGATAAAGATGATCACAATGCTCTATATATTTGTTCCCTCCTTCCCAAGGGACCAGAGCATTGTAAACATAACTTGGATTCAAATTGAATAACGAATTGATTTCATATTCTTCCCAAATGGGGGAAATGTCCATTTTTGCTTTTTCTTCTTTTAGCCTTCAAATGGCTAGGGTACAGCTTATAACATCTCATCCTTTGAGAGGCTACCTCAGTTAGGATGGCAAAAGTCCCATTCTCGTTGTTGTTGTTGTTAATATTATTATTATTTTACTTTATTTATATGCCACCTTTGTCCTAAATGGGACCATAGGTGGCTCAGAAACGATACTTTTAAAATGTTATGGACGGCAGACTCGCTGCAAACTGATAAATGTCTATATTCAAAAATAAGTGCTACTGACTTAAATGGAGCTTTCTCCCAAGTAAATTAGCATAAGATTACCATCCTGAGGAGCAATTACACAAGTCTTCCTCAACTCTGGGGCTGACCAACACTGTTCCCAGCTTTTTTCTTTGCTCTGTACACTCACACCAGCTTTGTTTAATACCACCTCTGATTAAAAGTTTTAAGAAAGACAAAAGCCTACTATATTGCAATGCTTTTCACTGGGTTTAATAAATGTATTGCCTTTATGTGGACACTTCCTTCTTCAAAATTATGAAATGTCAACATACTCTATCCTGGGTAGACAGGCTAGTATTGTAAGCAAGCCACAAAACTGTAAAAGCACCAAAGTTACTCAAGCCCAAACAAGCAGGCCTATATAAACAGCACCAGTCCACGTCCCCACCTTACAAAAGAATCAAGTACTTAAGTTACTTTAAACAAGGAACTCTTTCTTTTTTCCCCTCATGGTAGGAGGCAAATGGATTTGACAGGCTCCCAGCAGAGCTCCAAGTCCAAATGACTGCCAAAAAATATTGGAACAATACAGCTATATTTAAAAAAATAAAAACAGAACTAAACTTAAGGAAAAGAGAACTACGGGGTTCATTTGGAGAAGAATAAAAAACATAAAATACTACCATTCACTAAATTGAGAGGTTTCACTAAAATTTACAATGAGGCAGAGATCTGCTGCATTTGAGGAGAGAGACCACAGTCAGTTTCCTCTTCTCACACCTGAAGAGATTTTCTTTCCATGTACCATAGAGCCAACTGTTTGGATTATAGGTTATGACTTACATATTTTGGGGTTCATTAAAAAAAAAGAGGGAAAAAAACCTGTGTTTTAGCACAAAGTCCCTGTGCGTGGGAGTGCAGCTGTAAAGCAAAGCACATTGTTATGCAAGCAGATATGAATCTATACCCAATGATCAAGGAAGGTTTGAAAATTGTTTTGACAGTTGCTAGCGCAGCTCCAGTTTTTACTGGAGCTCTCTGATTTGTAGGCAAAGAGGAAGACCACAATCCAACACTGAGTGAGGTGCATGAAAGCCCACAAATTAAGTTCACTTCAGTTCTGGCCTGGGTCTTCCCTATTTTTTTCCCCCAGCAGAATACTGTATAATTTTAAAATAAACAAACACTTTTAAAAATATAAATAGTACAACAAAGCCTTATTGTATTCCTTCCTGCTGTTACGTGGCAGCTATTCATTTTAGATGCAAACTGAATCCTACCTGCAAAGCATCACATTATTAAATGCCAACACGTCAGCTGGTTCTTTTGAGATGCCAAAAAACAAACAAATCACTCTTTAATCACTGTGGTTAGATTCAAAGGCAACTTACAAATAAAACAATACATTGTGCAAGATCATTTTCAGTGGACTACTTCAAAATAACTTACTTCAAAATACTTACATAACTAGCATGATGATGCTATCTGTTGCATTTATGCAGTTTTGGACCTTTACTTTTTTGGCATAAATAACAGCCCACAATTGGCAAAGTTACACAGCCGCACTGTCAAAGAATACTCACGGAACATTGGATGTTCCATTTAGCCATGTTTGACTTTGTTATGAGTACAATATTTTGGCCATTTAATCCAAAACTCTCCCAATGTGACCGTTTTTAATGCACCACCTCACACCACCTGCACATGTGGCACAAATATATACCTCAACTGCAAACATGGTTATCTCCTACAGATGTCAAATAGTACTTGCCTCCAAATGAGGACTGCTTCACTCACTGCTCTTCTTTGTGCTCCCCAGATAGCTCCTGCAATTGTCATAAATTCATGCACCAGATTCCTGACTCATATGCTAGCCACACAGCAAAGCCTTGCGTCACGCTGCACAAATGATATGTTTTTCCAACATTGATATTCGTGCCACAAACAACAAAAACTTATCTTCATGCATAAGTTTGGGGTCAGAACACCCTCAGGCTCTCAATTGAAACACGATCTGTGGTTAAATCATCCTTTTTCTCTTTTCCTGGCTCCTGCAAGGCTGCAGAACTTCCAGAAGCAGTGGCTGCAAGGATGCTACCAAACAGATGTGAAGCACATGTCCCTGGAGGGAGGTAGTGCCATACTACCAGTATTCTGTCATACCTCTGCCACACAAAAGAATAAGAGTTTATTTCCAAAAAGTACAGAGAGATAAACAATTATTTTTATTGGGTTCACCGTTAGTCTTTCTCTCTCTGTCATACACACACACACACACATGTATTTGGAGTACGGGAAGATGCCACAAGGCAGAATATAAACAGTTAAGTGAATAATTATTCCAGAGCTACTCAAAGTGGTGGTCCAAGGACTGTTGCCAACCCACAAGCTATTGGCTGCTGGCCCTGGTAAAGACCGGAAAGATAGAATGGAAAAACTATAGCCAATGGGCACCAATATGGTACTGGTCCCTGGTACGTTGGAGGAAAAATTAGTGCTGGTCCCACACATCTGATAGCTTGGGAAACACTGGTCTCTGCTCCCTTGTCTCACCTGAGAACAGCGGCAACAGCTAATTTCATGTTTTCTTTTGTATTCTTCACCACTGTGATGGTGTATGTTGAAAGCTTCCTTGAGAGAAAGGTGGGGTATAAACTAACTAACTAAATAACATCACCTTTAGCATTGCATTCTCTGCTAGGTCATGAAACCCACTGGGTAATCTTGGGCAAGTCACACACTCTCAGCTTCATGGGAAGGCAATGGCAAACCTCTGAACAAAACTTGCTAAGAAAACCCCATTATGGGATCTCCTTAGGGTTGCCTTAAGTTGGAAACTACTTGAAGGTGCACAACAACAACAACAATATTGTTACTACAGCCCAAACCCCTCTCTATTTGAGACTTTGGACTCCTTTGGGCAACAATTATTCTTTGTGCCTGAAGTATTACTTCAGGTACAGTAAGGGGAGGTGTGAGAGCCAGCATGGTAGGTTTTGAGTGTTGGACTGCAACTTTGGAGATCTGAGTTCAGTTACCACTCAGCCATGAAACCCACTTGACCTTGAGCAAGTCACACTCTTGCTGCCTCAGAGGGAAGCAAGGGCAAACTTCCTGTGAACTAATCTTGCCCAGAAAACCCCAGGATAGCTTGGCCTTAGGGTTGCCATAAGTCAGAAATGACTTGAAGGCATACCACCATCACCACCACCAAGGGAGATGTGGGAGGAGAAAAGGAGGAGAGAAAGAACAGCAGCAAAAAATGGGGGGGGAGTGTTTCCTTCTTCTGAGATGAGGCAGTCATGTTTACAATTATCTGGGAATATCAAATAAAGGCAAGCCCACCTCTCACCCCAGAACTGTTCAGACACAGGCTATGGAGAGATCACCTGGTAGGTAAGAGAGGACCACAAACACAGGCTAGTTGGGGGTCTGAATGCAGATCTCCTCACACCTAACCCAAGTCTTCTCAGACACAGGGGGAAGGGAAAGTACCACTGAGTCTCCCTCTCAAGAGCAATCAAAGCCAGTCCTTTGCCTCATAGGAAGCAAAAGACCCCCAAAGAAAAGTTAGCCTCAAAGCCAGAGAAACATTTCCTGCAGATGGGGCAGGCATAAAATCCGGATGCATACGCACGCAGAAAAGGGTGGCATGCACAGCATTAGCATCAACATCCCAGGGAAGCTGTGTTGACTATATTGCAAAGTACAGTAACATCTCAAATCCACTAAACAGTTATACTATATCTTTTGTGAGAGCCAGCATGTTGTAGGGTTTCAGTTCTGGCCTATGACTCTAGACACCAGGGTTCAAACCCCCGCTGAGCCATGAAACCATGAAACGCACTGGGTGACCTTGGTCAAGTCATTCTCTCTCAGCCTCAGAGAATGACCATGGCCAAACTCCTCTACAGAAATTTGCCACGAAAGCTCCCATGATAGGGCTGCCATCATTTGGAATCAATTTGAAGGAGCACAACAACAACAAATGTATTTTTTGCCTTTAGCTTGGCTGCCTAAATGTATTGCTGTTTTTGTAGACTGTGGATGTTGGTGTACAATAGTGGTACTAGTAGTAACAATAACAATAATAATAATAGAATAGTAAATAGTTTTATCTTGGGATGTGGTGGGTTAGATGCCAATTCTGACAATTGTAACATCAGAAAGTTAGTAGTTTGAGGCCCAAGTGCCGCATGATGGGGTGATCTCCCATCACTAATCCCAGCTTCTGCCAACCTAGCAGTTCAAAAGCATGCAAATGCAAGTAGATAAATAGGTACCACTTTGGTAGGAAGGTAAACAACATTCAGTGTAGTCATGCTGCTCACATGGCCACTGGAGTCGATTTTGACAACACTGGCTCTTCAGCTAAGTAATGGAGATGAGCACCATCCCCTACAGTTGGTTACAACTAGACATTCATGTCAAGGGACTTCCTTTACCTTTTCAAATAGTAATAAGCTAGTATGGTGTAGTGGGCTACACTCTGGGCTACACTGGAGATGAGGGTTTGAATCCCTGCTCAGCCACGTAGACCCACTGGGGACCTTGGGCAAGTCACACTCTCTCAGCTTCAGAGGATGGCCATGGCAAACCCACTCTGAACAAAACTTGCCAAGAAAAACCTCATGCTAAGTTGGACACAACCTGAAGGCACACACACAAGAACAACTAATGTGTGTCTTGGATGGCCCCATGAAGGTATCACTGTGTTTTTGTGGAGTGTGAAGGTTAGTGTAGGAGAAAACAAAGAGGAGGAGCAGGTGGAGGAGGAAGAAGAAGATGATGAAGGAGAGGAGAAGGAGGGTGGTGGTGGTAGAAGAGGAAGATGATGAAGAGGAGGAGGTGGTGGTGGTGGAAGAAGGAGCAGAACAAGAAGAAGATGAGGTGATGGAGGTAGAAGGAGGAGGAGGAGAGAGGGAAGCAGTGGTGGTGGAGAAAGAAGAAGATGAAGAAGAGGAGGAGAAAGAAGAAGAAGAGGTGGTGGTGGTGGTAGAGAAGGAGGGGGAAGGAGGAGACCAAGAGGAAGAGGAGGTGGTGGAGGAGGGAGTAGTAGTGGTGGTGGTGGTGATAGAGGAAGAAAAAGAAGAATAAGAAGAAGGGGAGGAAGAGGAGGAGTTGTTGGAGTAGGAAGAAATAGTAGTGGTGGTGGTGGTGGTGGTGGTGGTGGTGGTGGAAGAATAAGGAGAAGAACAAGAAGAAGAGGTGGTGGAGGAGGAGGAGGAAGAAGAAATAATGGTGGTGGAAAAGGGAGAAGAGGATAGAGAAGGAGGAAGAAGTAGGGTGGCGGTGGTGATGATGATGTGGAGGAGGAGGAGGAATATGAACAGTAGCATTAATCAGAACAGGGCCAGGTTGGAGGAGCCCAAGCAGGCTCTTTCCTGGGCTGGGAACTGCCCCCTGCTCTCCTCCTCCTCCCTCCTGGCTTTGTTTTCCTTCCAGAGTGGCGGAGGGGAAGGCTGTGTCTGCTTGAGCTGCGAACAAAGGCAAGGTGAAGGGGGCTACTGCTGCTGTTGCAAATGCCAGGGAAGCGCCTGGACCGAAGGAAAGCAAGGCAGGATCCTGATCCCCTCTCCCTCTCTCAGTCTGTGGGTCTCCTTCCCAGGGAGGGATCCAGGGCCAAGCAGGGCAGGGAAAGGAGAAGGGAGATCAGGGCCAGGAGAAGGAGGCCAGATGGAGAGGAGTCACGGAGAATAAAGGCTAGACCTAAGAAAGCCAGGATCTCCAAAGGGGGGGCATCTCTTTGGGGGGACCAGAGGGGTCCTCCCCCCCAATGGAGGACATCCCAGCCAAAGAGGGGGAGGAGGAACACCACCAAAAAGGGAGGGATAATAAAAATCAAAGCTCCAAACCCTCCAATTAGGGAGAGAATCCCCGCTTCTGAAAGATGCTCCCCATGGAGGACATCCCCTCTTGGGCAAGAGGAAGAGGAGGGAATGGAGGATGGGTCCGGGAAAAGGAGGACGGGCCTGGCCAGCCAGGAGGAAGAAGGAGCCCTTGGCTTGGAAGAAGATGAGCCTCTTAGCCCTGCCTCCCTCCCTCCCTAGAGATGCCCCCAGGACTCTTACCTGAGATGCTGCCTCCGATGCTGGAAGAGCAGTGCTCCAGAGAGGCAAGCACCAGCCGCCCTCCACCAGCTGTTCTCTTTGCCCAGGATGCTCCGGCAGAGAGAGGGAGGAGGAGGAGGGTGGATTTCCCCAACCTCTTTATTGCATTTTCCCCTCCTCCTCCTGCTCTGCCCCTCCTGCTTCCCATGCAGCCTTCAGCTGGGCTTCCTCATTGGCAGATGCCCGCTGGAGGTGCCAAGGCCAGGGCCAGCCGCAAGGAAGGAAGGAGGCGAGGAAAGAAATGAAAAAAGACATCGCCTCCCACCAATGATTTGTTGCTCAAGCCTAGGAAAGCTCCTGCTGCCAATGTCTTTCCTTTCAGTGAGTCTCAAAGGCGCTGCCATTTCTCCCTGATGAGACTTTGATTTGTTGCTGGCCATGCCCTGGATAAGGACACTGTCAATTGCCACATGTGTGAAAATCTTAATCACGATGGCACCATTGTCACAGGATAATAACTGCCGATCCCCCCCCCCATGATAAAGCATGGTTCACACCGTGTTGGCCCCAATCACACTTTCTTCAAATATTTAAACAGGGCTATCATATCGCCTCTTAACTGTCTCTTCTCCAGGTTAAACATACTCAGTTCCCAAGCAGTGCAGAGCCTGAAGGATGGGATCTGGATTCAGGTTGCTGTTGTTGTTGTTGTTATCATTATTATTGAGAGCCTAGTGCTTTTGAGTGCTGGACTCTGGAGAGCAGAGACCAGCTGTGTCCTCACCGCCAAGGAGAGGACAAGGCACCACTAGAAGGGAGGACATGCCAGAAAAAACGGAGGATGACACAACCAAATCAAAGCCCAACACACTGGGATAAATGGTTGGTTCTTTGTCCTGCTCCAAATGGAGGACCTTTTGAAATCCCTCATGGACAGATGGTGGAAATGGAGGACATGTCCTGGAAAAGGAGGACATGCCTGGTCACGCTGCATGAAACCCACTGGGTGACCTTGGGCAAGTCACACTCTCTCAGCCTCAGAGGAAGAAGGCAATGGCGATGAACTAATCTTGCCAAGAAACCCCATGATAGGGTCACCTCAGGGTTGCCATAAGTTGGAAATGACATGAAGACACACAGCAACAAGAAGAATACCATCATCATCAATATTATTCCATTTCCCATGCAATACAAGCAGGGTGACCAGAGATCACCCTCCTCCTTTTCCAGAACATGTCCACCTTCTGTCCAGGAGGAATCTCAAAAAGTCCTCTATTTGGAGCCTGGATTTTTATATTTCTATGGGAGTGTTTTGATCTTTTGTTTTGGTCATGTCCTTCTTTTTTCTAGTCTTTCTTTTCTTTTTCGTTTTCTTTTGGTCTGGAAGGCCCTCCATTTGGTGGCCAGGGGGACCAGATGTGTCCTCACCACCAAGGAGGAGCAGACACTGCCAAATGGAGGACCTTCAAAACAAAAAGGGAAGACATGATTTAATTAATTAACTTGTATGCCACCTTTCTCCCAGAAGGGTCTCTAGGTGGCTCACAGACAAAAACGCTTTTAAAAAATAATACTAATTGCAATAAATTTGGAAATGACTCAATAAAGCTCAAAATACTATAAATGTAAATGTGTGTTTCTTATGGAGGACCTTTTGGAATCCCTCCTGGGCAGAAGGTAGAAATGGAGGACACCCAGTCTGTGGTGCCTCGTCCTCCTGGTCACCCTGAATACAGGTCACGTTGGACTGGAGGGCAGATTATTGCAACAGGGTGACTATGGAGGGGGTTGGGTGGGCACCCAGAGTGACCAGATGTCCTCACCACCAAGGAGGCAAAATGGAGAACATTCAAGACTTATGGAGGACCTGACCAAAGAAAAGCTCAAATTTCACACATAGTGCATCTAGCAAGCTTCACTTCATCATGAGAAAGAGCCATACACCAGCTTCCTCCCTCTCTCTTCCCATCTCTTAGCTCTCAAGCAGTGCCTTGGCAAGTGCAGAGGCTGAAGACTGGGATCTGGATCATGATCATGATCATGATGATGTTTCCCATGCAATACAGGCAGCACTGGACCGGAGGGCAGATTCTTGCAACTGTGGCCAGATGTCCTAATGGCAAAGGAGGTCAAGGCACTACAAGACATTCAAGAGAAACAGAAGACCTGACCAAGGAAAAACTCAAAACGCTCATAGAAATATCAATTCATGCTTTCTAGTCATGCTCAAAATGGAGGGCATTTGGGAATTCCACCTGGACAAAAGCATGACACGGAGATAGGTCCTGGAAAAAGAGGACCTTTGGATTATCCTGTGGGCAATGCCAGGAAATGGGCACTGCCTTGAGGCTGCATACCAATATTAGGCTGTCCCCCAGATTGGGAAAAGGATAGTTGCTGTGAAACCTTGTGCCACTCTTCTCAGATGTCAGCCCCACTGAGTTTAATGGGACTTGCACCCAGCTGTTTGCTTGTTTTTGTTGTGTGCCTTCAAGTCATTTCAACCCTAAAGCAAACCTGTCATAGGGTTTCTTTGGCAAGTTTCTTCAGAAGGGGTTTGCCATGGCCATCCTGTGAGGCAGAGAGTGTGCCTTCTCCAAGGCCACCCAGTGGGTTTCTATGGCTGAGCAAGGAATCAAACCTTGGTCTTCTAGTGTCCCAGTCCAATGCTCAAGCCATTATACAGTGGACCCTTGTTATATGCTGGGGTTTGGTTCCAAGATCCCCCATGTATAACAAAAACTGTGCCATATGACATAGCAAAATGGTGTCCCTTATAAAAAATGGAAAATCAAGGTTTGATATTTGAAATTTATATTTTTTGGAACATTTTCAAACTGTGGATGCTTGATTCCATGTATAAAAAATCCATGTATAAGAATGGCCGACTATACCATTTTCCCTTATAGCAACCATTTGCAGTAGATCTCAAATGGTGGGACAGAACCCCCAAAGTGGGACACAAGAGTTACTCAAGGAGGGCTCGAGACTTGAGAAAAATACACCCCACCATTCTCCTCCCCAAACTTTTTCTGTACTGGAGGAGGAGAGAAAGGCAAGGAGAATGCTTAGACTAGCTGCCTCTGCCTGAGGGAGAAGGAGAAAGAGATCAGGGAAACTTATGGGATCATGGCTTCTGGCAGGGCCTGATTATTTTTTCATGTACATTCACAAATATATATAAATGTGCAAATGAAAATATGCACACTAAACAAACAAAATGTTTGTATTCATATATTATATTGAGCTGGGAAGGGGGGATGTCCATGCATAGATGTAAAGGGAGTCACAAGAATAAAAAGTCTGAGAACCACTAGTTTGTGGGGGAATAGGACAGAATAAACCAGTGGCACATTGTGGGGAAATTTACTGTAACTCTCAAGAGAGAAGTTGTGTGTCATATAGTTGTTTTGGATCTTGTGTGTGCGTGCATGAAAATTAATTGGATGCTTTATCTGGTAAATTTCCCTTTGCCCCTGATATCAGCTATAAGTGTGAAATATCTGTGTCAACTGTTGAATCATCTTTAAGTATCATCTTCAAATCTTCTTTGCACCTCTACTGTCCTGGGGCATGTAGAGCACAGTTGGCAATGTGCACAAACAGCTCTGCACTCATTACCACTACAGATACAAAAGCACCTACGTGCATTTTAACTGTTCTGCAAATCTATTTTCAATACAAATTGGGTGAGGAAAAAAAGAACATGTTTTGCTTAATTAAGACTTCAGATGGAAAATGTCTGTTCCATACTGTACTTGCTAATAGCTTGAGAATGAGTGCAACTGTTCAGTGCATGTTTACAGTCGCGAGCTGAATGTTTCCTATGAGAAGCAATCTGTTTTTTGGTTGCACACTTTGATATTTCCCTGGTTCAGCCTTGCCATTAGGTAGAGGGAGGCAGCTTCCTCAGGCAGCAGATTTTGGTTCATGAAAAAGAAGCAAACTGTATTTTTACTGCCAATCAGCCAATGATGAGAAGAGGTAGTTGTTGGACTTTGTGTCTCATGCACTGAAATGACTTGCTTGGCTCTGAGTATGATGCCCCTTCTCCTTGGTGCTGTCCCACCCTAGGAATCAAAATGCCTTGGGCTGTTCCTGATGGGCTCAGTCCAGATCCAATGGTGTCACTAGGGTTGACATCACCCAGTGTGGTAACTTATGGTGTCACTCCGTCATTGGCCTTCTCCCATACCACACCATATAGACTCCTTAGTTGTGTTTTTATTTGTACTAATATTACCCGTTAATCTTAATTCCTGCACATCACTGAACGGTAATAGTTGTTACATAAAACAACTAGCAAAATTAAAATTATACAGTATTTATTTATTTATGGGTAACTCTTTTCTGCTCAAATGCACATGTTTGAGGAACAAACTTAAGGTGTCACGTAGTACGGTCCACACACCTTTTAATTTGTTGCCTGTTTTATTGAACCCTTTCCTGTATTATTATGTATTATTTATATGTATTATGCCATTATTTCTTAGATTGTACGCCATGGGCAGGTTTACTCTCATCTATTTTATTGTTTGTATGTACAGTGCTGTGCAAATCTACAGCGCTATATAAATAAAGCATAATAATAATAATCTTGCACCCCCTAGTGATTCTACTGTCCAGATCTTACTCCAGTAAGGATGAAAAGAATATTCACTGACTGAAAAATTGGTTTCCTGATACTCAAGAAAACTAGTTAGGAAAAATGATACAGTGATGACAATTTTGTGCCGTTTTTACTCAGTATTTGCACATCCAGAAATGTTTTGAAAAAATTATTCTTTGCAGGAATACACATTTTGTTGTATGAGAATTGTGAGGTTTTGCATAAATAATATTGTTTATTTGTGGGTTTTTTTTTTTTTTTGCAAGATTGCTGTTTTCTATGCAAAAGCCAGCAGTGTTTCAAAGCAAAAATCTTTAACAAATCAGAAACTTGTTGGGGGAAAAATAGTCTTCTGGGGGGAATAGCTACATGGCTTTGCTTTGCAACATTCTGTACAAGCTTTTTGTGTTGCAACTATTTTGTTCTACCAGATTGCTATGTTTTGCATAGAAAACAGTGGTCTTGCACACAAAGAACGTACAGGGATGTCTGGAAATTGGGGTGTTTTTAAGCAGAAGCCCTTATGCAAAAAAAACCTGCATGTATTTGCATGCAGAATAATTTCTCCAAACACTTTAGAATGTGCATGATACTGGCTGAGAAGTGCACAGATATTTTTTCCCCACAGCAACTATAGACATTATTCATCCTCACCTGTGAAGACAAAATAGTCAAATATTAACATCCCCATTAACTCCAAGCTAGATAAATGATCACTGAAATGAATGAGACTTGTTAGCCACACATGTTAAAGGAAACTTAGACAAAACTTGTCACAGCTGCCATAACTAGACATTGAATCCTTACCCATCCATAGTGGTAGTTACTATTAGTTACTAAGAAACGGAGGCCAAATAGAGAACTGTTTAGCTGTTTATAAAGTCTGGTGCTGTTTTCCTATTTTGACTCATACCTCAAAATGCAGTAATAAGCTTAAGCATGCATATGGTAAAAAGCTTAAATAACAAACCCAAGGATTAGAATGCAAATGATGTTGAAAACTAAAGAACAAAAGTGGGGAGTTGACTAAAGCATACATGTGAGAACTGTATTCAGAGGCAACATCAAACCAAATGTGCACCATAATGTATTAATTTCCAAATTATAGAAACCGGCACCCTGCACTTCAATCAAATTTCCACAGCCATTTACAAGATTTCAAAAAGCAGTCAAACAATATGTCAGCTCAAGGTTCTGAAATGAAATGAGTGAAATAGACCTCAATGTCTGAAAGAGTTGGAGCATAGACCCTGGAGGCTTTGGAAGTATGAAATGTGCTATTGTAATACTTGGGAATAACTATATGCCTGTGAGGGAAAACATACAACACAGCCCTGCTTCACACACAACAAAGAATGCTAGGTCTTTCCTACCAACTGATGCATTATTAATGGCAGGTGACATAACATCCCAACTTGTCCATAAAACCGCAAGGAAAAAATGACTATGTCTTATTGTTATTATATAGCTTTACAAGCATACTGAAATCTTAATGAAATCATTATACAAAATATAAAATTCCTAATTCATAGAATCATTACCTTACTGTACATGAAATATCGAAAACAATATTTCCCTATGTTCTCTTGACATTAAGTCCCTTCTATTTTGTCAAGCAGTTTACCATTTTTGTCTTTTTTCCTTTACTTTCTAAAGATAACAAAAGATTCCCCCAACTCTAATTTAAGTGTCCAATATCTTACGCTTATTTTACCAAGTTACTTGCTTTATTGCTGCCATCTTTTTCTGCAAAATTCCACTATGGAAAACCATTATTCTTCATTCTTTTCTATATCTTTTTGATTCAGCCAAGCTGAACTTCTATTATGTCAAATGGCTATAAGCAAATGGAAAGTGATGCATACTGACAAACAAAAACTTCAACTACACATATGCATTCATGCACTCCCCTGGCCAAAGTTGCAAAAAGAGAGATCTTGGCATTGCTGTGGATAGTCTGATGAAAATGTCAAACCAATTTGCAACTGCTTTTTACATAAGAGAAGAATTTCATGTTGTGCAAATGGGTGGCCCTAGTGGTCTCTTCCAACTCAGTGATACTATGATTCTAAAAAGGAGTGTTAAAATTTTCCCAATAGTGTGCCACCTTTGCACAAATACATGAGACAATAGTAACATCTATAAATTATTGGTTTACACTAATGGATGGGAAAATATTAAAGAAGGGGCAGTACTTATTAGGTATGGAAAGACTATTAGAAAATATTCAATAAATGGTTAAAACAGGTTTTAACATGTTGAGAAACTTGGGCAACAAGGATCCTGGACTGATAGGAATTTTTGCAGTTCAGGATTTATTTTGCCATCATTTGCCTAGAAAACAGCATTTTCAGCACAGAAAATGATACTTCTAAGGAAAAATATTTTCTGTGTAGACAATGATCTAATCGAGGATTTATTCTGTGCAAAATTCACATGTGGTTGTTTTCCATAGAAAAGATGATTTTCTGCATAAGAAAAGCTACAACTCTCTAGTGAGGAAAGATGACAATAGTTGGAGCCATTTCACTTAGGGGAAAAGATGCATTTGGGGAAGACCTGGCAGGTGTGTACAAAATTATGCATGGTATTGAGAAATTGGGTAAAAAGAAAAAGATTTTCTCCCCTTATAATACTAGCACACCAGACCATCCACTGAAACTAAATGATGGAAGATTTAGGACCATTAAAGTGCTATTTCATATGATATGAAGATAAATCTGTGGAATTCACAATCACAGGGATATTGAGACGGTGGACAACATGGACAATTCAAAGGAGGTTGCAGCTACCAATGTCTGCTAATCAGGATTACTACATAGCACCTCTCATATCAGAATTGTTTTTCTTGATGTTATGTAACTTCAGGTCAACTCTTGATAGAGTCAATATGGGGGCCCTGTTATTAGGTTTTCTTGTCATGATTGATTCAAGAGAGGTTTGCCACTGCCTTCCACTTAATCTGAGAGAGTGTGACTTCCCAAGTCATGCTGTGCCTTTCTATGGCTGGACAAAGGTGATCCCTGGTCTTCCAGAGTCCTAGCACAACATGCTTACAACTACACCACACTGGTTTTCATAGCAGATACAGTATACCTCTGATATGAGTTGTAGGGCAACACAAGCAGAAGAGTGCTGTTACACCAATGCCTTCTTTTTCAACTTCCCATGGACAACTGATTGGTTACTGTGTGAACAGAATTTTGGACTAGCTAGGCCTTTACTCAATCCAGCATGATTTATAAAGAAAGGTTTAAAGGAAGTCACTTAACAGAGACTCCTGTCTGAAAATTGGCTGGCTTCATTCAGAAGGGGTTATTGTATGGCCAAAAGGTCGTGCTATTCTGCTGAGAAATTTTAAAATTACAAAAATGTATAGATAATCATAACAGGGAAGCCAAAAAAGGCTCAGAGGCAGCCTTTGAACTGAGACTGTCCATAGGTTTCTGGGATCAGTTTGAAACTTGATTTTGATCCTTAAAGATTTAATGATACTAGATTATCTAGAGGACCACTTGACTTCAAGGTGAGCCTCATAGTCCCTCTCAAAGGTACTCCCACCAATATTCAAGAGATTGTCAAAGTTCTAGGGTGAAGATCCAAAAAGCATCCCAATACAGAGCTCTTAGAAACGACACATCCTCTTTTTATGAGCAGGGTGATGACTGGGAATACTACTCTGTGCATCTTGTTTAAGCTGAACATGATGTATATGTTGGGGGGGGGGGGGTTATGATGTTTTTGGTGATATTTTTTATTGAGGATCTTTTTTATATAGCATGATATTAGCTACATATTCCTATATGTTTTCCACATTTGAGCCACAACAGTCAAAAGGTTTGCAATTTGTTAGCCCAATTTATCTGGAAGCAAGACTCACTTGTTTCAATGGAGCCCCAGGCACTAATTTCTGGTCATACAATATTGTTTTAATGCAGTTAAAAAGAAAGATATGACAGTTACTGTGTCAGAGTAAGCAAAGCTGTGCAGAATTAATGGTACTTTGTCAGTGTCAACTGAAGATGCAAGCTGTCAGTGAGAACTCACCACTACACAGGGTATACATACAGTTGGCCCTTTTCAAGCATCCACGCTTAAAAATATTCCAAAAAATATGAATTCTAATAAGCAAACCCTGATTTTTCATTTTATACAAGAGACACCAGTTGACTATGCCATTGTATTTAATGGGATTGAGCATCCATAGATTTTGCTATCCACAGGGGGTCCTGGAATGAAATCCCAGTAGATAACAAGGGCCCAGTGTATATATGGCCTATCAGATATGTTAAATTAGCATACTGGTTACTGTCCAGATGCTACAGATTGCAATCAAGCTTTATAAATCAGTTCTGAGCCTAAAAGAAATGAAGTTGGTATTCTTAAGCATTTTCATATGAGTTTATCACATGGGGAAAACCCCATGCAATAACGGGGGTTTAAATTGGAAAATCCCTGCAAATGCGGGTTGATTTTCACATGACATCATTGTTAAACTAATGTTAACCCGAACAGAAAGTGGAGGGAAAATAGACAAAAGATGCTCCTTTTTACTTTCGGAAAATCCCGAAAGTAAAAAGAAGCGGCTTTTGTCTATTTTTCCCTCCACTTTCCATTCGGGTTAACATTAGTTTAACAACAACGTGTGTGAAAATCAACCCACTTTTGTGTTTTTTCCTAGCTTTTAAATCCTGTTTTTGCATGGTATTTCCCCCGTGTGATAAACGCCACAGAATCATACAGTTGGAAAGGAGCACCTAGTCCAACCCCCTGCGATGCAGGAAGTTAAACAGTCCTGAAAGATATCTCTCTAACTTCTATTTAAAAACTTCCAAAGAAAGAGAGTCCCTCACCCTCTGAGCCGCTTTATACCACTGCTGAACAATTCTTACGTTTAAAATGTTCTTCCTAATGTTTCGGTGGAATCTCTTCTCTTGTAATTTGAATCCAGTAGTTTGTTTTCTCGTCTCTGGAACAGTGGAAAACAAGCCTGCTCCATTTTCAATATGACATCCCTTCCAATTTTTAAAGAGAGCTGGCTAGAATCCTGCAGTGGATTTGTGTATGCATAATCACCATAGTTATGGTGCTACACCATAGAGGCTATATAGGAATCATTTATACAAAACAATAATGAGTGCATAACTTCACGTTTTACATTCATAATTGCGCAGTAAGATTCTTATTGCTATCATGTCACCTCCGTCTTCTATTCTCCAAGCTAAACATACCCAGATCCCTAATGCATTCCTCATAAGGCTTGGTTTCTAGACTTTTGATAATCTTGGTTGCATTTCTCTGGACATGTTCCAGCTTGTTCATATCCTTCTTGAACTGTGATGCCCAGAAAAGAACATAATCTAGGTGAGGTCTGACCAAAGCAGAAAAGAGTAACATTACTGCTTTCTTCAATCTGGCCACTATACTCCTGTTGATGCAGAATTGCATTTGGCTTTTTTTACTGCATCACACTGTTGACTCATGTGCAACCTTTCGTCTACTAGGGCTCCTAGATCCCTTTCACGTGTATTGTTATCAAGCCAGATGTCACCCATCATTTATTTATGCATTTCATTTTTCTGCCTATGTAAGTTTAATACCTTGCATTTGTTCCTGTTGAAATTCATTTTATTAGTTTTGACCTAGTACTCCAACTTGTCAAGCTCATTTTGAATTTTGTTCCTGTCCTCTGGGATATTAGTTTACCCTACACCAAAGGAATAGTTTTAAAGTGAGAAATGTTTATTGATTAGCCCTTAGGCCATTTCAAAATAACACAAAATAACAAGTAAAACACACTATAAAATCCTATAGAAATTCTAAAGCAAATAGAAAAGAACTAAAATGTAATAACATGGAGAATACTTTTAAAGGTATTCCTCTGTCAATAAGAATACTTGGAAGCAGATGCATTAAAGCTGTGGTGGGCATCTGTGGGCTGTTCATATGCTTTTTGGTCCACAGTTCTGCTAATCCATCAATAGAAATTGCACTTGGCCTTGGAGCTGAGAAAGTTTCCATACTACTGCCCAGTTTTCAGTTAATACAGTACTTATTAAAAAGGTAAGCAGTATTTATGCTCAGTCCCAACCTAGCTATTTCTGTGTCTGATATATGAAATCATCCTTTGGCTGAAATAGCTTGCCATTCCACTTCAGAGTTTCTCAGACAATAAAGCTCTTTGACCCAATTCTGCACTTTTTTGTGTTTGGAGATTATTGCACCAACTCCAGTGCCCAACTTTCCTCTTTTGAATTTGACTCAAATTCGGAAGTTAGGCTGATTTAATTGCATGACCTATTCTGTCAAATCAGCTTCCTGTTGCCTCCAGGGCTAAATTCAGACCCCGTAAGTTGCTCTGACGGCCATTTTTTTCCAATTTAGAAGCTTGTGATTTGGAAAAAATGGCTGCTGAAGTGACTTACAGGACCCAAATCCGCCGTGGAGGCAATGGGAAGCCATTTGAACAGAAAAGGCTGTGCAATAAAGTCAGCCTAACTTCCAAACTTGAGCCAAATTCAGAAGAGGTAAGTCGGGCACCAGAGATGGTGCAATAATTTTATATAAATTTCCTATCTAAACATCTACAGCTTTCCATCTCCCATCTGACCACTACATAGACTATAGCGACAATTAAGTGTCTGTTCACTTACACAGGAATGATGCTGCAGTGATCATTATCTTACGACCATGAAGAATAGACAGAAGAAATGATATCTGTCCTGAACTTCTTTCTTTTCAGCTAAATAGGAATACACTCTAAAAGTCTTCCATATGGACAATTCCTAATCAGAAAAAAAAAATCCAAAATGGTATCTATGTAGTGCTAGTGGTGGGGTAGTTGAAAATAAACTTCAATGGGGCAGGGAACCGTCCAATTAAAAAGATTTGTAAAGATGTGTAAATTTACAGCGCTTTATAAATAAAGGTTAATAATAATAATAATAATAATAATAATAATAATAATAATAATAATAATAATAATAGTAAACTATACTCCCCCTCCGTCATGTATGAACTCTAGGCCATGGATCCTGGAACAGGGGAATGAGGGTGGTTCTTAAGCCCCTCCATTGGAAATGATCTGACAAAATTGAAACACTAAGACCCCTACATAATTGAGCCTCCACTAGCACTATGAATTAGAAGTTTACTAAAGGATCAAGACTTAAGAAATATTAAGACAGTGATTGTAATTGAGTCTTTCAGGGAATAATAAAGGTTCCCTTGCAATCTAGCCTGTGTACATTGAGTTTGGTATAAGCTACACCAAACACATGGAGGACACTTCTGAGTACATATTATACCTGTAAGTGTCATGTTTAAGGATGTTTCAATGACAAATGGGTGAGGAAAGTAATTTGCCCAATCCCTGTAAGAATATGCAAGTAGGCAGTTAATAACAGCCTGCCCACCAATGTTGAGCAGCACTACATCCCCACACATATTAAAAACAGTTTGGGGGGCTCTTCTCCAGGTGGCATACATTGCACCCATCCCCATGTCTTCCTCACAACAAGCAAAGTAGTTTGGAAGGGAGGGGAAGAGACACTAGCCTAAGGTCACCCAGTAGGTTTCATAGCTCAGTGAGAACTTGAACCTGAATCTCTGAAATCAGCCCTGTGCTTTAACCACCCACCACTAATGGTTCTCCCTTTTGTGAGTGCACTGCAAAAGACAGCATGTGCACAAGAGCACCATATTAGGATTGTAGTCATCTGCATGTACATCTGGATGTAAGCCATATCGAACCCTGGAAACTTGATTCCAAGTAAACTGTGCACATGGACATCCCCAGATGGCCAATACAAAAATCAAATACACTACAAAATTGGAAGCAGAAGATGGGGAAGTTCTATTCTCATGGCCAAAACTAGACTATGTCTTCAGCACAGACCATGAACTAGTTATATCAAACATTAAAGTGAACTGAAGAATTTAAAAAATAGTCATCATACTAAATAGGACCTAAAGAGCATCCCAATAGAATTTACAGACAACGAACTGAAACAGACTGGGAAGCTAAGGCACCTTCTAGGTGGCTTGGGAGTGTGGCATTTGCAAGCCGTGCACTCTCAAGCCACCTGGAAGATGCCTGGCCTTTTACAAACTGGCAGCTTCATGATGCTCCGGTGGAATGGCGATTACACACCACATGCCACCGGAGCATCATGAAGCCAGCTTCTGGACACAGCGCAGGTGCAAAGCTGGCTTTTTGCTGCCCAAAAAAGGAGTGGCTCTTTGCCACTATTTTTTCAGGTGACTTCAAGGCAGATTGGGGCTGCGGCCAGTCTATTTCGGCCCCAAGTAAGAAACAGATTTGCTCAGTTAAGCATAACCAGAAGTCTGGTTATCTGTGGGCAAAAAAGAAAAAGAATAAACAATGAATAACAGAAGAAATACTCAAAGCAATAAAGGAGAGACAAGAAGCAAAAGAAAAGGGAGATAGGAACAGAGCCAGAACCATGAAAACAGTGGCCAACAGATTGGAAATTATCAATGTACATCCCCATCCACAAAAAAGGAGACACAAAAGACTACAGCAGTTATAGAACCCAAGCATTAATTTCCCACCAAGTAAAATTATGCTCAAAATTTTGCAGCATGGACTTCAACCGTATATGAAGAAAGAATTGCCAGATGTCCAAGTGAATTTCAGGAAAGAAGAGGTACTAGGAACCACATTGCAAGCATATAGTAGATAATGGAATGAGTGAAAGAATTCCGGGGGGGGGGGGCTCAGCATGTGCTTTATAGACTATAGCAAGGATACTTTGACCACATAGAACACAAAAAGCTGCAGAATGCTCTTGAAGAAATGGGAGTGTCACTACATTTGATAGTCCTAATGAGAAATCTGTACTTAGGACAAGAGGCTACTGTTAGAACAGAATACAGAGAAACAGAGTGGTTCCCAACTGGCAAAGGGGTCAGGCAAGGCTGCATTTTATCACCCTGTGTGTTCAACTTGTATGTGGAAAATATCAAACATAGAGCAGGTTTAGATATAGATGGAGGAGGAGTGACAATAGGAGGAAGGAACATCAACAGTCTAAGATATGAGACAACATGATACTACTAGAAGAAAGCATCACAGACTTGGAACAATCATTTAAGAAAGTCAAAGAAGAAAGTGTGAAGGCAGGCCTAGTGTAAAACATAAAGAAAACAGAAATAATGACCATTATCAACCTCGATAATGAGGAAATCAAAATAATTAAAGATGCCCCATACCTTGGATCACTTTGATTAGAAAGGAGAATGCAGTCAAGAAATCAGAAGAAGAGTGGGAATGGGAAGGGCAACTATGAAAGAAATAGACATTCCCCTTGGAGGAGTGGGAAAAGGCATGCAGGCAAGATTTACAATTTACTTTAAACACAGATATTAAAGAAACCTTTTACAAGATGATCCACAGATGGTACATGCCATCAGCCAAATTAGGAAAAATACATAAAAACAGAGATATAATATGTTGGAAATGCAGGGGAAATAAAGGAATGTTTTACCACATTTGGTGGATATGTCCACAAACAAAGGCATACTGGCAAGAAATACATAAAATTATGCAAATAATGTTCCAGACTCAAATTAAATTGGAGCCAGAGTTATTCTTGCTTAATATGGTAGAGAGGAAGGAAATAAGAAAACATTTGAAATGGATATTGTATTTAATATCAGCTGCGAGAATTACATTTGCGAAAGGCTGGAGAGAAGATAACACCATCAATAGATGAGTGGTTCATGAAAATGCTAGATGCGATGGAAATGGATAAACTAACTTGCCCCATTAGGGATAAGACAACTAAAAATTAGGGGAAAGAATGAAAACCAATGATAAGCTTTCATGAGAAAAGATAGTCTAATAATTCTTAATTTGAAACATGCAATGATATTAGTATATCACCAGACTATAATTCTCAACCTGATACTAAAATTCAAAATCACAACATTAAGATATAAAAGAGCATATGGTAGTATATGTTAGTGAATTATGTACAAGAATACGGATAATTCTGTTAACACTGATAGCCAATAAGATAACTAACAAAGGTTAGAAATTGTTAAAATAACCAGCATATAGAAGCAATGAATAAGACTGGAATAGAACACACAGTGATTGAACAATAGAGAAGAGAATGATTTACAAAGAGGTGGATGAGAATAAATTGTGTTTGAAGGGAAGGATATACAATAAGATAGCGGTTAATAAAATGAACCAACAGGGAAAAGCAAAGAAGAATGGAGGGAGGAGGGAGGGATAGAGGGGAAAGAAGTTTTGTAATATTATTTGTATACAGATAATGTGTCAGATGTATATCTGTTTTGTATTTGAATCACGGATAATAAAAGACTGGGTTTTGCTTGTTTGTTTGTTTGTTTGTTTGTTTTAAAGAAACAGAGATGTCTCATTCACAAGGTCACCATAAATTGAGGTAGATGTGAAGGCAGTTAACAACAACAACAACAACAACAACAACAACAGAACTGTGCTGTTTCACTGACTGGCATGTAACTGCTGGCTTTAACAGGCTGGCACTTGGCTCACAGTAGCTCTAAGGGATTGCAGGGTTTTTGCTGCTTTTCCAAGAAAGGTACTTTCTTTGTGCTGGTATGCTCTTCTTCTTTTTTTTACAGAGCAGAAGAAATTTCACCTTCCTAGATCCATGGTAAACAAGGTAGCTAAAAGCAATAGTTCATTTATGAAAACATTATGTTCATCCCATAACAGACAGGTAAATATCAAATTAATATGGCTGTGATGTGCTCACTGAGGATGTTTAACAGACATTGTGTACCACTGCACCCAGAAATGACCAAGAGGGTCACATCTCTAAAGAGGCAGCAAGTTCATCTGTTGCTGTGAACTACCCCTATGCTGTTTGTATTTCCGCCAGTAGTAAGAATTAATGCCAATCATAACTGAGCAGCCACCATTTGCCTCTAGGCACAAGCCTAACCAGAGAATGAAAAAGTTATTTTGTTAAACTACAATTCTCAGAATTCTCCACCTAGCAAAGCCACTGGACACGCTGGTTGGGGGATTCTCCAGGTCTTGATCCTGCAAAGTAACTTTCCCAAGCTGTGGACCCAAATAACCTCTCCAAGCATCTGGATCTAAGTCTGAGGAATTTCTGAACTAAATGAAGATGTGGTACTTACCATGAAGGTTTGCTCTTTAATGTCCTCATCTGTCTAGCATTCTCTGAATGTCAGCAAGGAGAAATCCACAAACAGTTGGCTTATTCCTCCATATGCCATAGATGAACCAGGAGTTCAAAAATCCAAAGTTCTTTCAATAATGACTGTTAGCTCCTGTGCCCCCATGTCGGTTTATACATTTCCCAAGCCAGGTATGGTTTAGCCTCCACATAAATGAAATTAATACTTTAAAAAACAAACAAACATGTAATAGCAGAAAATAAGGAACCAGTAGATAAATCACCAGCAACAGAAAGTTTAACAACCTTGGGACTGTTCACAATAGTTTTAGTATCTCTGACAGCACATCTCCGGGAGAAGGGGAAGGCTGTGATGATAAGGCCTAGTTGGCAGCTGCTTGCTGCTTATTAATTCTGCCTTGTTTGTCAACCTCATCCTGGAATTAATTTCTATGTATTCAGGAGAGGGGGAGTTGATGACCGTAAGCCCTGGGTGCCAAGTACTTGCTACTTCTCTCTCATATGCTGCACTCTCCAAAATCCTAGGACTGACTTCCATGGGCACAGGGGAGAAGGAGCCCACTGTGATAAGTCTGAGGCACCAGATGCTTGCCACTGGCACCTCTCTTGCCAGAATAATCTCAGGAGTGACATTTACATGCACAGTAGCCTGCATAGTGGCAATGGTATGCACTGGGAACCAGGTGCTTGCTATTTCTGTTTCACGTGCCAGCATCAGCCTGGGATTGATTTCCATATGCACAGGAGAGGGAGAGTCAGTGGTGGTAAGCCCCAGGTGCCAGCCACTTCCATCTTTATAATGAAAGAGTAGAAGCACCGCAGCCAAAGCAGAAAGAAGGTACATCTGGTGCCTGGGTCTTGCTACTGCAGATTCCACTGCTGTCCTAGGACCACTTCTCAGCCTGATTGCAGTTGATCATAGGCTTTTACAAAGTAATAAAATTGACTATTTCTTGTTCTTCAGTCCATAGTTAATTAAATTTGCAGATCCTAAGCCCACCGTATCTCTGGCAGATTCTTTTTCAAATCTATTAACATCATCCAATCATTAATTTCTCAGTTGTCTCTAATAGTGTGGAGTGTCTCCCTCTTGAATTTTTAATATTCAAGTATTTGAGAGCTGAAATCAGTTTGTAAGTATCATTGCTCTGGGAGCAAGGTACTTTTTCTACAACTCCAATATGCAGAAGGAGGTGTATTTCCTTGTACACTATGTCTTGCTCTTCTTTACTCTTTGGTACTGGTGAAGGAAGGTACAGTATCTGCATTTTGACTTTTGGGCAAACACAATCTTCTATCTTTCACTCACAACCTGAATTACTTCTTTCTATCTACCTCAAAGAAGCTGGACCTGAGTAAATAAATTATGCACAAGTCAGTGAGTAAACTACTTCTTACTAAAGGAAGACTGTGATTCTTTTACTAGGCTAGATATATGTGTGGGATGGTGGAAGCTGGTTGCTTGCTGTTTCTGACCTACTGTTTCAATACTATTTTAAACTTTGCTAAAGAGATTCACAGAGAGTGTATCTACACTGTAGAAATAATGCAGTTTGGCACCACTTCAATTGCCACAGCTCCATCTTACAGAATCCTGAGATCTGTAGTTTGATGAAGTAGTACTTTTTGACAGAGAAAGCTAAAGACCTTGTAAAACTACAAATCCCAGGATTCCACAGAATGGCACTATAGCATTTAAAGTCTACATTTTAGAAAAATACAGCCTGTGTCTGGAAAAATGAGTACAATTTCAACTATTTTGTCTTCACACACAAGGATGAAAAATCACTGCAGTTTTCTCCCTATTACAGGAAAAGATTATTATTTCTCTGCAATATTTTCCCCATATTGAAATGTGCTGAAGTGTTCAGGGAGATTTGTTCTGCTGATAAATACATGTGGGAAATTGTGTACAAAAATACATTTCCTGCAAAGAAAACACTGGTGTTCCCCCCCCCCCACAACAAAGCTACACATGTATTTCCCCTTAAGACTAATTCCCCAAAATATTTTGGGGCATTTGAATATGGAGGGAAAACTGCACACAAGTATCACTGTTTTATTCTTCTTCCTGATGTGCTTAGCAGATGTTAGGGGAAAACTTTTTCTCTGGGAAAAATAAAATAAAAATATTCTGTCCACCTCTAATCTAGAAAGATCCTGTCTTAGAAACAGTATAGGAACAGCCTATAGAAACCCTGCAAACCAACAGCTTTAGATTTCCCCCCCCCCCCCCCTGGTGCCCCCGATTTCCTCTGTCCCTCTCTATTAATACTTACACATTCCAGACCTTGGTTCAGGATGAATGCTATACACTCACCAACCCCCCCCTCCCCCATGTTAGCCTTCCTGTTTAAACATTTGAAATTACTTTACCCCTGAACTAAATGCAAAAGAGTAATGTGTGCCAAAAACACAGGAAAAGTTGGGGGGTGGGGGTGGTCAGATCACAAGTGTGGCTAAATTCATCATCAATAAATGCAGGCCACCACTAGCACTTGCGAGACATCAGCTCTATTGTGTTTTCCCTCTCCCTGGTTGTCACCCATTTCCCTTTCCACTGAGCTGACTAATCTCATTACATGAAAAACTACAGTCTGGATTTTCTTGTTTCCCTTTAGCCTCCACTCCTTTTTACAAAATTGTAAACCTGAGGGCATTATAACACATCGCTCATATGAAATGTTTGGGATGTATAGTAGAGCATAAATAAATAACTCTCCGGGTCTTGTTCCTGCAAGTCAGCAGAGAGAAGAGGGTCACAGAATTAAAGAGGGTGATCTTTAACTTTAAAATACACAGAGAAGAAAAAGTTAAGCGGACTCTCTTATTCTGGTCTTTTCCGTTCCACAGCAAAGGGAAAGGGAGGGAGAGAGCGCAGGAAAACCAGTAAACTCTGCATGGCCTGAGGCTGAGCCCGAAACTATCCATCCCATCCCACCAACATTGCCAAACAGTAGCCAAGTGAACTCTGGTCAGTTTCACTTTAGTTGCTCAGATCTGGCAGACTGCTGAGTCAAATGTTGCTGTATATCTTCTTTCACCTTCCGTGAATTCAGTAGCGTGAATGAAAAACACACTAAAGAGTTTGGCAGGAATGAATGTGTGGAGGGAGAAAGAGGCCTACAGAAGCCCTGTTAGTTTGTTTTTTAATTAAAAGTATTAAGAAAAAAATGTATTAGAAAAATATGTCTTTTATCATTTGTGATTGCAGGCTCATTGGGTTTAAAGGCAGAGTATAGACCAAGGATAGGGAACCTGAGGCTCTTTGGGTGTTTGGCTATAACTCCCATTTGCTCCAGCCAGCAAGACTAGTGATCAAGGATGATGAGAGTATTTGTCACAAGTTCCTCATCCTGCTTCTAGGGTGAAGAAAATACTGAATTGGTGGTCTGACTCTTTATAAGTCAGCTTCATATATTCAGTCTGTATGTATGTATACATGTATTCTAAGACTGAGCTGTTGCTGTTGTTTATAAAAAAGACTATACAGTACTATAGTACTGTAATTGTCTTCCTTTAACCTCCAAGAGAGAACTCTTTTAGGCAGGGTGACAGGCAAGCTGTCAGGTAATTAAGTTTACAATGTATCTGCTGTTCTTCCACTTATACTCTCAGAGAATCCTGCTGAATTTAAGGGTACCCAGGATTTGCATAGTAGCAAGCATACTAACATAAGTGGGACCTGCAAAATAGCAACAGAACTACTACAGCACTGCAACAATGATGCGGTTGCACTGTTGTGTGCTTCTGGCCAGGATGCCAGCCAACCAGCCACGGTCTCTTACCATGATAATCCATTCCATCCCCTTCTCCTTCTAACCTCGCTAGCTATGTAGGGGGTGGGTTTCTCCTCTCATCCCCAAAATCAGGAAATATGCTACAGCTACTGAGCAAGGTAATCTTCACATTACCCTGGCCTCCTCCTTGTGTTTGGGTGAGGCTGTCTGAGCCATGTAAGAACAAAAACTTTCATGAGTTCATTACTAGAAACACTGGTATATCCCCTTAACAGCCTTTCACCTTTAGTCTGGATTAGCTTCTGTTTCGTATACATCTTGGGAAGTGACATTAAAGTTTTGGCTTCACATTGCCTTCACTGATGTCAGAATGGGTATTAGTACCTGATCAAGATGGATAGATAGTTATAAAATCTCTTGGCCGATGTAGATAGTGATTAAGAGCCACGCTATAGTTTTTTCTTAACTTATCCTGCAGGATCATCTAGAGCCAAAGAAGTGGTCATTGGATGGTGGCCTAATAGGGTCTGACATAATGTACTTGGGGAAATGAGAAGGGAGATGCTCCCCCTTAAATTTTGGCCTGTGTTTTATTACCTATATATAGACAATATGTAAATAACCTTGCTGAACTGACTGTTCCTAGATTTAAAAAGACGTTTGAGTTGGCCATGTTTCAAGTACTTCGTTCTGCAATGAAGAGAGGCAGGCTTACAAGTAGTCCATGGCCCGATTTAGATGGGCCTTTGCGGCGCCCCCGTCACATGCTAGGGGTTGGCCGAGGACGCACTGTCCATATTGGCCTGACCCCTAGTATGTGATGGGGGCATCAAAATGGTGGCGCCCTGTACACACGGGTGCCACCATTTTGATGCGATGGACGCATAGCGTCCACACATTGCATTGTGCTTGCGATGGCATGAGTGCGCCGTTTGCACACTCAGGCATCACAAGCATGATGCAAAAAGAACCCACTTTTTGTGGGTTCTTTTTCCGCCGCCGGGATGCCTTGCCATTTGGCGGCTGAGGTTTCCCGCCGGTGGAAATGGAGGCGGCGGCAGACCACCCTTTTTGGGTGGTCTGTATCCTGCCATTATCATTAAAGACTTTGCCCCAGCAACTTGTGGGAAATTTAAATCCTTTTACATGTGTTCTTGGCATATACTTTTTATAAAGAGCCCAACTAAAATCTCAATTGCTGAAAACAGATTTGCTGATGTTTTTCCTTCCAAAAGCCTCCATTCCTCTGATAACTGAGTCTGTGGTGAAATATTTAAGTTACACATTTAGAATATGGGCAGCTACCCTGAATACTAGTTCAGTCACATTTTATCCTGTTTTAACCCTCTCACTTGTTTTATACTGTTACAGGCTGTCAGGGAGATTCAGTCTGCTGAAGAAATTTGAAAAGATTTAGGTTTGAGAGAGATTACTCTATAGATAGTCCTCACACTTCCATTTCTGACCCTATCTGCTGGGTTGGTTTTGTTTACTTGTAGCATTACTTAGAGAAAACTGGTGTTCCGTGAGTTATAGCCAGGAAGATTTAGTCAGTTGATATTCCCGGGTTCGAATTCTTTGTTCTTGTGACCTTTGTTCCAATCCTCCAAAGAGCCCAGACAAATCCATGCGTACACTAGGACTTTATTTCCACTTGTGAACAGCAGACTAAGGTTCATGCCACAATAATCTCTTTTGTTTTGACTGCTGCAGTATCATCCTTACATAACATTATCCCTCTTCATATTCTTCTAGAATCAGTGGGCTCTTGTAGACAGCGCTTTCAAAAAGCCAAAAAATATTTCAGTCCATCCAAGCCATCATTTCAGTATGTTCCTTATCTTGCAAGATGCAACAATCTCAGAAATAGTTCTTATAAAATCATCAGTAAGGACTTCCAGGGTAAATGCTACATAGTTTGATTTTGTCTGGATGAAAATACTAAAAATAGATTGTAAGATGGCCCAAAGTCTACTTTAATAAAATTGAAAGGGGGGGGGGGCAGCAACACCATGATGGGAGAAGTGGGGACTATTGGTTGTGAGGGCAGACCCCTTACAGCTGGTCCTTCTTTGGCCGATAGGTGGGTCAAAGTGTCCTTCTCCTTGCCATTTTAGTCTTCCTGAAAGGCAGGAGGCACATCTTCCCAGCGGTCTCAGTCTCTGGTCCAGCTGACTCACTTCGATGTGTTTACTAAGAATTGTTTGTGCCATGGGACACATGCTGGAGAAATCATCCCATTATTCACCAGACTGGAGGGTGCTGCCTATAATACAATGTAGACATTCTTGCTGGCCATATGAGTATTTCATAAAACAACAGCCACACTGTGTGTCCATTTTCATTGGGCCATGGTGCATGATATACAATCTGAATGTACACACTCTCTCTACTGGTATAGATATATTATCTGTGAGAACCAGCATAGTGTATTAGTTTGAGTGTTGGACTGCAACTCTGGAGATCAGGGTTCAAAGTTGTTTTCACTACAAAGGTCAGTTGTCAGCAACAACTTCTTGAGGGAGGTGCCAGCCTATTTATTGTCTTGGCAGCCTCCCACAGGTGTTTGATTGCTGATCATTTTTTAAATAAAAGCTCAGAGCATCTTCACCTCTTCTTCTCTTGACAATGCTCTGCTGGGTTAGGTTCTGCCAGATCATCTGCCTGTGTGTCTGTGTCCACATGAGAAGACTGGCTGCTAGGAAGTCTAACTTTCTGTCTCAAGCATTGGCATTTCTTCCTGTCACTCTGTTTCTCTGTCTGATTACTCACTGTTTGACTGAGGCCCCAACACTTTAGACTGGCCTGGGGATGGAGTCAGAGTGAAGTGTCTCCACGACACATGCCCCAGCTCCACTCCCAGGGTGCTTGTGACACTGTGCACCATTCCACGCAGCGCACAGCCACTGTCATGTTCTTTCCAGGGCGCAAAAAGGAGCTGTTTTTGTGGCTACTTTTCACGCCCTGGAAAGGACAGATTGGGGCTGCAACATGCAGTTGCTGCTGCCCCAATCTGGCTGAAACAGGGGCAGCTGCATTCCACCCCCTTGAGGGGGGTCTGCATAGCCCCTGAGTCTGCACCAGGATCCTGGAAGTAGGGCATGACACTACCACACTTCTGAGCAACCAATTAACTGTACATGCATTCCTCTCATTGTCAGAGTTTCAGAAGCCATCTGCCCTACCAGGGCAAATACATTGGCTGATGCACAGAAAGGCAGCATAATAATATCTGGTATTTGGTCATGTTGTGGTTTGGCATTACGTCAATGGGTTTCAAGCTCATGTTTTCCCCTCCTTCCCTTCCCTACCCTATCACAGCTGCAAGGGAAACAAACATTTTTCGTCCCATATTCATCATGGGTTACTGTTTTGCCTGGAGCTCTTGTGTCTGGCTAATTATACTTGTGGTTTAGTGGGGTGGGCATCCCATGGCCTGTGCACCACATGTGTCTCCAAAGCCATTTTTTTGGCCCCAGCCCTCCAAATTGCACCACTGAATGACTGCACAAGTATCAGGTTTTTCAGCCTCTCCAGCCTCAGTTTTCTGCAGTTCCAAAAGCCTATGTATGACTTATGTAACATTTTACTTGCATAAGTATTCTTGTATGGTGTAATACAATAAAGTTATTACACAGGTTTATTTTTATTGGTAGTTATGGAGCACATGGCTCCTTTATTATTTAATCTTCCATCTCCCCCACCCCCAAAGGGAATAAAAATAGGACAGAGGAAAGGGCCTTCTCTGCTGTGGCATTGTTTGTGCAATTGTTCCCTCCTCTGATGTCAAAATGGTGCCAAGATTGGCTTCTTTCTGTCATTAAGTCAAAACATGGCTTGTTACTAAAGCCTTCAGGGCCTAATGTACTAATGTACTTTCCCCAAAATGTATAGGCATGTGGTTTTAACTATAGTGCTTTAAGCACTTTCAGTGTTTTAAATTGATCAATGTATCTTTAGTCTGTTTAAATTACTTTTATTGTTTTACATTTGTTTCACACTGTTGAATTGTTTTTACTTGTGTGTTGCCCTGAGATTTCCAAGATACAGAATTAAGGGATGCTTACACTCATGGTGCTATCTTTAAAAAAGGGCAATTTCACAAAATCCTCTAATGTCAGGCAATCAAACATAACATATCTGGGGCCAATTACTGAATGAAAGAAAGACTGGAATACCTAGTAGGCATATTAAGATGGTAAATATGTGTTCCATGTAGTGCTAGGTTTTCAATTTTGAGGCAAAGATTTATGCTGTCACTGATTGCAAGACAAATGTGCTTCATTTTAATTATTAGTTTTGTCACAGAGAAAAATCAACCTAAAGATGTACCTCAAGAAGTAATATTAAGGGTTGATTTATTAGAGAACATAGAATGAATGACTGATAGAGGCTTACTTAACATTTTTTCCTGTAAAAAAATGAGGGGAGGGAAAATTATTTCTGCCCCCTCATTTTTTCTCTCAACAAGATCCTCATAAGGAAGAGTGGCAAGAAACTTGCAGTTCTATCTTACTCTATACAGAAACCCCAGAGTAATAGGAGAGATTCTAAGACAATTTCTCCATAAGTTTCTAAAAGCAGAGTCACATTCTTTCTGCTTTTCTGTTATGTGTGAATGCATGAGAAAACAAAATTACAATTTTTAAGTTCTAGCCAATTCAAAGTAGATGTTATATTTGCATTGTAAGTGGATTAAAATGTATTGAAGCATCAACTGAATAGCTGGAGCACTGTTCAAAGCCCCAAAGCTGAAGAAACAGTAGTCATGGTATCCAGTTCCTTTTTCAGTGTGTTGTTATTTCCTAAAGGAAATCTAAATTATAGATGATTTGAATAAGGTACAACTCTATCTAAGGGGCTGTGCACACCGGCATCTTTGGCCAGGTTGGGGGTGCAATAGGGGTGCAGCATGTACATGATGCACGCCCCAACTCCATCCTCAGGCTGGCATGATGCTGCATGCTGCACACACAGAGCATGGTGCCATGGCACTCCTCTGGTGCTGCTTCCACATGGTGCAGCTCTGAAGGAGTGCTGTAAAGCCATGGCACCATGGCTATTGCACCCTTTGCAGGGCACAAAAAGGAACCGCTTTGTAGCAGCTCCTTTTGGTGCCTTACAAAGACCAGATCAGGGGCGCGGCATGCTGTTGCCACAGCCCCAATCTGGCTGTAAAAGGGGTGACTGCAGGCTCCCCTTTGGGGTGGTCTGCACAGCCCCTAAATTCATCTCCACAGGTTTCCTCTATATTGTCCTCCTTCATACTGAGAAACAAGCAAGACTTGAAAATGGAGATTATCAGATGGGGGGAAAGCCGGGAGTAAAAGGCATACTCCTGGCATAATTGCGTGATCACGCTAAAGATTTTCAGATGATGTCACGCTCATCCAGGACTTATCTGGTGAAGATCCAGGAATGCTTCAGCAATAAACTTCCCCATGAATGTTTTGATGCTAGAGCATTCCTGGATCTTTACTGGATAAGTCCTGAATGAGTGCACTGTGTCTGACAATCTTCAGCTCAATCACGATATTATACCGGGAATATGTCTTGTATTCCCAGCTTTTTTCCCCCATCCAAAAGTCTCCAGTGTAAGAGTAAGAGTGAGTATGAATAAGAGTGTAGTCCCTTTATTGTGGTGTATTGTCTTCTAATTACAGTGGTACCCCGGGATACGAATGCGCCGCCTTACGAAATTTCCGGGTTACGAAAAAAATCCATTTAAAAAAACTGTTCCGGGTTACGAAGGTTTTTTCGGGTTACGAAAAAATTTTTGGTGCTTTTCGGCGCTATTTCACACGAAATCGCGGCTTTTCCCCATTAGCGCCTATGGGTTTTTCGGCTTGCGAAGTATTTCGGGTTACGAAAGCGGCGGCGGAACGAATTAATTTCGTAACCCGGGGTACCACTGTACTTTAAAAACTATTTTGCAAGGAATTGTTCCAGTTTTATACCATCATCTTATTGTAAGGTGTGTTTTTTCTCTCTCTCAAAAAGTAATGCAAAGTAATAAAGAACTACCAAGCAGCGAAACAAGGAAGGTAAAGAGGTTCCTTTTCCAACACTGTATGAAAAGTGGAATTGAGAGGATGCAATTCTCCTCTCCCCATACACCCCCAGCATCAATTGCAACCCTTCAAAACAGATTTTCTGGCTGTGCAGGAAACAGAGGGGAAAACAGTCCTCCCATGCTAATGGACAGCTAACAGTAAGATTGAGGCCACCCATCTAGCCTAAAAGAATCTGTAAGAGCTTCTGATGCTTCTTTTGTTAAGAAACATGTGAAAATAGGTGTAGCCTTTCCCCAAAGCTGCTTTTTGCTCTTTTTCAGTTGGCTGCATTTTTCAAACTTAAGCTGAGAAAAGAGCTAATTTTTAAGTTCCCACACTGAATGAGCAACTTGTTCCCAATAAGGTCAGCCTCTCAGCACAACCATATTTTATCAGAGGAGATCAATAAAACAAAAATCAGTGGGAAAGCTGACATAGGAAGTCACAAGGGAAGGCTGTCCAAAGGGCAGCCCTAGGGTCTCAGATGTTTCCCCAAACCTGGCTTTGTTGTTGTTGTTGCATCTCTTGACCATCTAGACTCTAGAAAGCCCTTTTCCTGTTTTTTTTTAAATAAAAGCTGAATTGTCACTCCCAGCAGCCTCCAGGAATAGCAATTCACCCTGGTAATAGGCTTTAGGCTACACTTGTCCTTCCAAATATTTAAAAAAAATGTTTTTCAAAACAAGAAGTGAATTCTGGTCACTTCCAGTTTTGTTTTGTTGTCTTTCTGACCACCTATACAATTCCTGGAGGATCCCCATATAGTAAATTGGCACAGTTGCCTGCTCCTCCTATAGACTTGGAACAGAGTAACGCCTCTTTGCTTATCCCTGTCTGTAACCAGTGTGCTGCCATGGGAAGACTTTGGGGCAGAAAGCCAGAGCGACACTCAGAAAAACAAACAGGAGGACCTCCAAACACAACAGGACTCATCTACTTCTTGCTGACATTATTTCTTGGGTACAAATGGATGTTTACAGCCAGAGTTTAAATGCACCACTGCCTCCAGCAGGATATCAAAATCTCAGGTAAACAAAGGGCTTCTCAACATGTTAGAACATAAGAATGGGCCTATTCCTACTTTGATATAGGTTGTACTTGACTGGTTTCAACAACAGTGGGGAAAAACATGTACAAGTGCAATTTGGCTATTTATTTTCTATGGATTTCTCTTCCCCTCCTTCTGAGCATCAACTTGAAAAACACATTCTCACAGAATCTCCTGAAAACATCTCAAGAGAAACTGCTTTTTACACTTTGTATAAAAGAAATGGCAGGCAGCAAATTGGGAGCTGGAAGGTGGTATTGAATTGAGAGGAAGCAATGAAGAAGTTGTGATTTCTATCCATCCCCACCCTTTACTTCTTTCTTGCATGGCATCTGCAGATGATGGGTTTGAGGGACAAACTTGAACACTCCTGAAGGAGGAAGAGAACATGATATAATTCTGTGTTTCTGTAACATTTACCATTCAGTGCTGATAGAAAGAAGAACTAGGGAGTATTTGCCATGCTTTATTGTGTGGTAAGCTGGCAAGGCTAACCTCAACAACCTCTCCAGTGGCAGATGCATAGCAGTAAATGCTGGCAAGATACTGTATTGGAGGACAGCTGTATGCAGTGGTTGCTGATGATTTCAATGCCAGTGGAATGATCAATCTACTCTAGGTTCTTGTCTGAATTTCAAAGAAGCTGTCCAATTTAAAATACTATGTATTTTATCCAAGTGCCTTTACAATTCTTTTAAAATTCACCTCCTTTAAAATTCAAACTAAAATACAGAGTAGATTTACTCTCAACAAAGCTACCAGCCACCACTCGGGGTGTGTGTGTGTGCCATGCAACCTGCCTTTTGCCCTCTGCTTCTCTCAGGTGCAATGGAAGAGGCTATTTTATCATCACTCCTGAAGTAAAATTCAGTTGTTCATCCAGTTGTGGTTGGTACATGGAATGAGAAAGGAATGCCATCTCATCTTTCTGTTACCCAAATACAGGTGGTGGTGGTGGTGGGATGGGGAGTGGTGGTTCCCCACTAACCATCAATTTTACTTTAAATGATGGGGGAATTAGCCTAAGCTTTGCAAGGGGTGAAGTAACCTTAGGACCTTTGGCACTTGTGCATAGCAGTAATAACTGAGGGGGACTCTGACTCTGGGTGAATTAAGAAGGTTTTATTTAGAAATATGCAAGAGTGCAATCACACAATAGCAATTCAGACACAGCATTCACAGCTAACCAAAACGGGAGTATGGAAAAGGGATAGTGGAGTTAGAAAAGAGGTGATAGTTACCTGCCTGAAGGGTAGACCACGGAAAGTACTGGGTCCGAGGGTGCACAGAGATTAGATTTTTGGGACCATTTGGCCTCAAGTACTCTGCTATCTTGCAAGGCAACAAAGACTGGATGTCATTTCCCAGAAATTGACATTGAGATTCGGGACTGGTTGATGGCTTTTCAGTGAGAAAAATGTTTTCTTTTTTCAACAAGAAACAAGAACAGGAAGATGCAAAAAAGGAATAGGAAGTACCTTGTATGTGTTCCTGTGCCTTCAAGCTGACTGATGACTAATAGTAACAGAGAGAATTTCATTGGGGTTTCTTAGGAAAGGAATACTTAGAGGTGATGTTGCCAGTTTCTTCCTTCAAAATATAGCCTACAGCACCTGGTATTCATTGGCAGTCTCCCATCCAAGTACTAACCAGAGCTGACCCTGCTTAACTTTAAATGATGAGATCTAATGCATTTAGGGTATCTAGGCCCTAAGAAGTACCCCGTATGTGATATTCCATCTCAAATATAACTCAGTTCAATGCCACCTATTGACTAAGCAATACAAAGCCACTATCCAAACAACAGAAGAAAAGCAGAAAGAGATTATTCTGGTAGAACAGAGAGGAGATAATCGAAAGGAGAGGAAGCTGGGCTAAAGAATGTATGTGAGCTTAACAGGGAAGGAGAAGGTGGATCAAACATTTTGCAAAATTTGCACTTTTTGCAATCTGAAGATAAGAAAAAAGAAGTTCACATATAGCTATGCAGACTTGACACACCAGACTTTTTCAAAGACATATATATTTAATAAGAGAGTTTTATAATTACTATTCATTGATTCTCAACCAGAGCATGGGCCTTATCTGGATTTGGGTGAATGAATGTTATTTTCTGCACCATTGATGTAGGCCCCTTACATGTCACTACAAAAATTTATGTCCCCTTTTCTCTTTATAGTTTTCTCAGCACCTTTTCTTTTGCTTTTTACCAAGCCATTCTTGCAATAATGCAACGCTAGGATTTTCATTCCCCCTGTGTTGAAACAAAAGAGAAAACAGATAGATAGCCACAGTAAATGAGGCTACTGACACTTCTTTCCTGCTACAGGCATTACAGGTAGCAAAATTACATCCAAGATCAGTGTATCTGTACAACTATGTATTGACATTGATCAGAATTTAGAGATGGGAAAAAACTATTGTTCCATTCACATTCTAATGAAATGACTGAATTTTGTACTTTTGAACCAAAACATTACTTGAAATTCAATTCAATCTATTTTCAATATTTACACTTCTTGTAAACATGCAGAGGTAGCTGAGTTGGCCATTTAGTAAATTTAAACAAAACTCCACCAAACAGTGATACCTTTATCAGCCAACCATAATGTACAATATATTTGTTGTAAGCTTTTGAAGCACCACTGGCTTCTTTGTCAGGCAACATGTTACATACCAAACAGGAGAAAAATTAGAGATGTTAGTAAGATGCATGCATTTTGTTGTTTCTGTCCTTAGTTAAGATGGTATGGGGAGGGTATCTTTAGCAGGCTGGCAAGTCCTCCTGTGGCCACACAGCAATTGGGCAAAGTCCAGGAAATTTAAAGTACATTTGTATTTCAAAAGGGGAGCTTTGATGAAGGATTTCCATATTAGACAAAAGACACTTGGAGATCTGTATACTGTAGTTTAAGTAACATTAAATCACATTTCCTGGCTGTGGACCTAGCTAGCTAAGCTCTACTTAATGTCAAATAAGTAGCTTACATGCTGTTGAATGTCAACACCTTGAATCCCATTGTGGGAGAAAGGTGGAATATAAATCTTTGAAATAAATAAACAAACAAATAAATATGGATATAGAAAGCTTATTTTCCCATCCGAATGGTGTTGAATGGATATAGGAAGCTTCTTTGATATGAGAATATTAATTATGCAAACAAAGTATATCATGTATACTCTCACTATGATATATTATCCATGATATCATACACTTGCATCAGCTTTTGAGGCAACTTTTTTCAAGCAAGGACAAGGAGCTATAACTGCTAATTTGTAGACAGAATTTCACAAAAATATTAGTATGGTCTTTTATAATTCTATTTTTCTCTAAAACTCACTGAATAACAGGGAAGAATATTAAAATGATGCAGACACTTATTTGGATTAGAAATTAGAAGTGCTCCCTAAAAGTATTACACTATTTTCACGATGGAGAAACTGTTGCATAATGCTAGCCGCAAGAGTACCATTTGCTTAGTCAAGAAGACACATGGAGGCAGGGATTCAGTATGCTAGTAAATAAAGAGATGCCCTCAAAGGCCCTTGAAGCAATTTAGAAGTAAAGGCTGACAACTTCATAATACATGCCAGCAGAGATTGCATGAAGCCACCTTGGGCTGTTAGGAGCTATGTTACTACATTCTGCATTTTGTGTAACCTTGTGGTGGTTTAACTCAGGTGGCTCCATCAATCCAGTGGCACTGGAACTTAATGCAAGCACCAGCATCATGACTAGATCTGAGCCACATCACATCTTAAATTAAGTCTTGAGGCCAAGATGACCATACCAGGAACAGGAAAGAGTCTTCAGAACCTGCTTTCTGAAACAACCAACCTCCTTGTCTATTCCAGGGATCTGTAGCCCCATGTCAACACAATACAGATAATAACATTAATGGGCTTCTCATGAGAGAGGAAGGGTGCTAGGTTCCATGACAGAAGCCTCTCCTGTTAAGGCTTTCCAGTTTTCAAGGAAGGGGCACAGATGGTAAGGGCTAATCTAGTACTGGAAATATTATAACAAAAGCTTCAGTCCTCCAGAGATTTTGAACTGAAACTCCTATAACCCCTTACCCTTGACTATGATGGCTGAGAATGATGGGAGCTGTAGGCCAAAATATTTGGAAGGCTGAAATTTCCCCACCCCATCTTAAAGTTAACTCAAGTTTTCCTGGAGCTAGTTGCTCATTTGAGAGGTATCCTTTGCTGGCTTTGCTTTTCATCAGGATCAGGAAGATACACTGTGACAGGGCTGGTCTCTTTAATCCTGGGTTCACAAACTGGCCTCAAAAGCCAAACAAAACAAAGCAACCTGATTTCATACCTCCTTTGGGGGAAAAATGTTCCTGGAATGTTAGAAAAACATAACCTCAGAATATAAGAACAATTACTTTACGTTGCTTTGCCTGTGCGGATATAACCCAATATCCATCATATTCAAACCATTGCTTGAAAAAAAACTATTGAGCAAAGTTTTTTAAAAAATCTTTTCTAAAGTGGTAGTAACATAATGAATTCCCACCAGGGTCAGAAATGAAATATCAACCAGAGCTCTTCCTACAGCTTAGTATTATGATCCCACCAGTGATGAATTTCCCCAAATGTTTGTTTTCTGAACTGCTGTTGTCATCTTTTGTGCAATGCTTACGTAAACTAGCACCAGGTTATTGATAACTAGCATAATGAGATTTTCTGACTCACTCAAACAGGGATTCAGTCAAAGCAGAAATGAAATGACATACTTTTCTGTTATGTAAGGAAGTCATTCACCCCTTTCAAGCTCCTATAAAGACTCGTATTCTTAAAAACAGCATGCTTCAGCATTCCCACTAATGTCACTACCTTTCTGTGGTGGTGGGATTGCATGCTCCTGTGATACAAGAGGCTATGCTGATGGCAGCAGTGCTGCTTGTAGGTCTCCCACGTCAGACAGGCAATTGCTGGTAATGTACAGAGAGTGAGACACATAATAAACCTCCTTTTGAATATCTTTTACAACAAAGATCCTATGATGAACTGAAACAAGAGATAGTGCCACAAGATGAGACTCCCAAGTCAGCTGGCACTCAATAAACTACTGGAATACAGAAGAAGACAACTACAAGTAATGCTGTGGCTAAGGACACAACTGGACCCAAGCTGAAAGGACATTCAGCTATTGATGTGCTCCGAAGTGGAAGGAAAGTCCAAAGGTGTGCAACACATAATATAGGAGTGTGGGGTGTGAAAAGCATGAATCAGAAGAAGATAAGACATAGCAAAACAAGAAATGAAATCTATAAATATAGCAATATTTGGGGAGAGCAAGATAAAGTGGAGAAGAACGTGACATTTTAAGTGAGATAATTACACAGTGTTTTACTGAGGAAATAAAATCTAAGAAGAAATGGGGTGGCATTTATAGTGAGGAATTGTTACATGTTATGCTCAATGAATATGAATATTAGACTTTGATGTATAAAACATGAAAGCTCTGTTGCCAGAGTTTGTACAAATTGTTAAGAAAGTATATTGGGCAAGTAGGGCTGATGGTGGCCTAAATCTTTGTCCATGTTGGGGGGGAAATCAAGCCTTATTCTGAAGTGCAAACTGGAAGTTGTACTCCAAAATCCCCCTTCCTGCTGTCAAGAAAATGGTTCCAACCAGGGATTAACAGTTGTGTTTATTTTCACCAAATGTAGATCTGATGAACTTGTTCAGACTGGTACAGATCCTATTGTTGAAGTATCATGACACTTTCAGAGCAGTTGAGCAAACCTATCTGGAATTGCATGAGGGCAAATATCTATATTGATTGGTTTTGTTCTATCTATTCAACCCCATTGTTCAATCCTGCCCAGACCATTTAAGAGTCATTATCAGTACTTGGCCCCACCTTTACTTTGAGAAACACCTTACATCTTTTGGTTGCTGCTACTATCTTTTTCTGTCTTAACAAAATTAATGTTGTTGTTGTTTTTTTGTGCTGCAAATCAGCTTGCATTTCTATGCCACTATTACTTGGAGTCACTTTGGTTAATGTCTCTTTCAAAAAACCTTGGTCCTGGAAAGAGTTAGTGCCTGGATGAACTTTCCCGCCATATCAGTAAAGCTAGTGCACTGCTTTTAACAGAAAGATGTAGCAAAAACAGTCAAAAGATATAATGCAAATTCTGACTGAACCATGAATGAACTGAGTATATAATCTTAATCCATCAAGATAACCTTAATCCAAGTTTATGATCCATCTGCAAATAAAGAAGAAGACAAAACTGAAAGACTTGACTCCAGGAGGAAATTGATCACACACCAAAACAAGTCTTCTTGTTAATCATAAGCAATATGAATGCAAAAGTATGAAACAGAGCAGAAGCAAGACTGTAGGAAAATTTGCCCTAGGATTAAGAAATGAAGTAGGAGATGGACTAACTGAATTTTGTCGAGCCAACAGTTTGTTAATTGCAAACACATTCTTCAAGGAAAAAATGTGATTGTATGCATGGATATTACCTGATGGCTAATATAGTAATTAAATAGGCTACATAGTTGGAAGCAGAAGTTGGAGAAGCTCTATTCTGTTTGCAAGAAATAGACAAGAAGCATTTTGTGAACAACCATGAACTACCAATAGCAAAAAATAGAATAAAGCTAAAGAAGAACACTAAATCAACCATCTTGTTGAAATACATCCTAAAAATATTTCCACAGAATGTAAAGTTAATGTGAAAAATAGATTCAGCCTAATTGACAGGGATCCAGAAGAACTCTGTAGTGAAGCCAGGAACATTGTCAGTGAGGAAAGAAAAAAGATACTGTCTGCAGCCAAAACCAAAGCAGAACCTCAATGGATGGAAGATGAAACTCTTCAAGCTGTTAACGACAGACAAGGAGCAAAAGTAAAAGGTGAAAGAAATAAAGTCATAACCCTGAATGCAACCGTTCAATAACTTGTGCACAGGGACAAGGAGAACTACTATAACAGTCAATGGAGAAACCAAAGACAAATTTAAAATGAAGAACCAGGATGCTCTATGACCAGCAAGGGAACACATTACATGACCAAATAGAAATGGAAAGGTAGTGGAAACAATACACTGAAAAACTATATAAAAGAGATGAAAAGATGACAGATTCATCTGAGGAAGAACAATATGAAGACAATCCACTAAGTTTGGAAAGTGAAGTGGAAATGGCACTCAGAACAACTGGGAGAAATAAATCACCAAGAATAGATAGCATACCAATAGAGCTGCTTCAGCATACAGAGACAGAATCTACTCTAATTCTAACTACAATCTGTTAATAAAGATGAAAAACAAAAGAATGGCCCAAAGACTGTAAATGCTCATTTCAATCCCCTCAAAAGGGGACACCAATGATTAAAGTAACCATGGCATGAATTTCACATGCAAGCAAAGGGATACTCAGAATTACACCTTCTTATCATATATGGAGCAAGGAATGCCAGATATCCAAGCTAGATTCATGAAAGGAAGAGGCTCTAGGGATCATATTGTCAAAATACATTGGATAATGGAGCACAACAAAGAATTTCAAAAGATAATCAGTTTGTGTTATGTAGATTATAGCAAAGCCTTTGACTGTGTAGATTATGAAAAACTTTGGATTCTTCATAAAGAAAAGGGTGTGCCATAACATTTTATTGTCCTGATGTGTACTCAGGACCAGAGGCTACTGTCAGGACAGAATATGGAGAAACTGAGTGATTTCCAAATGGCAAGGAGATCAGGCGAGGCTGCATTTTATCACCCTACCTGTTTAACTTGCACACTGAACATATCAAACATAAGGCAGGTTTAGACTCGGAGGAAGGAGGTGTGAGAATTGAAGGAAGGAACATCAACAATTTAAGAAATGTTGATGACACTGCAGTACTAGCAGAAAATAGCAGTGATTTGCAATGATTACTGAATAAAGTCAAGGAAGAAAGCGCAAGAGCAGATTTACAGCTGAACATTAAGAAAACAAAAATAATGAGATGATTTAAATAACTTTAAAAGAGATGATGAAGACATTGCAAAAGTTTAGAATTTTCCATACCTTGGCTCAGTCATTAATCAGAATGGAGGCTGAAGTCAAGAAATCAGAAGAAAACTTCGAAGAGCAGTGATGAAGAAAATAGACAAGATGCTGAAATATAAATATACATAATTGAATGCTAAAGGTAGAATTGTCTATGTCATCATATTTTCCATTTCTACGTATGGCTGTGAAAACTGGACAGTGAAAAAAACTAATGGGAAGAAAATCAGCTCATTTGAGACGTGAAGCTGGGGAGGGCTGCTACAAGGACAAATAAATGGTTCATAAAGCAAACCAAGCTGGAACTCTCCCTAGAAGCCATAATGATTAAACTGAGGCCATCATACTTTGGTCATATCATGAGAAGACATAACTCCTTAGAAAAAGCAATAATGTTTGATAAGATAAAAGACAGTAGGAAAAGAGGAACACCACATTCCAGATGGATGAGCTCAATCAAGGAAGTCATGGCTCTGAATCTCCAAGAGGATATGGTTACTTGAGTCTATGGAGACTTGGGGGGTCTCTCATCAATGGGATTGCCATAAGATGCAGTTGACATAGCCTCAGTTAACAATAATTGTAGTATTTGTGCTTGTTGAGGGAACAGTGACATCCACTTAGAAATAAACGTGTTTTCAAAGCCGGGGTAGGAATCTTGCAGTCTAGTTGCCTCCATCCCTTCCTAAAATCACAATTCAAAAAAACAAACACTGGCCAAAAAGACAATTTTTGTCAAAAACTCTTGCGGGGAAGGTTTTGTGACAAAGTATTGTGTTTCCTCACCCACCCACCACCAGAGAAAGGCCAAACTCTTTTTTTAATGGAACTAAAGCAGAATATCAATTCCAATTTTGGAAAACAGCCATGTGTGACCTGCATAGGGCTGCCCCAAATATGGCTCTTGGTCCCTCCATGTATGCCCATTTTACTGTGAAGAAAATATTGTCATAAGGCACTGCTTGTTATTTTACTTATTATGTAGATGTAGGCTAAGCAAAGTATGCTTAACATGTATTTTGTGGCAAACTCTTGCTGCTTCCATTTTCTCTCTGCCCTAAAAGCTTAACTGTGGTGATATGTGTATCTTGTCATACTTTGCAGTATCATTATACTGTTTCTGCAAATGGAAATGAATGCAAGTGTGTCACATGTCTAGCAGAAATGGAATCTGGAAATGGAAAGGGCATTTGTCCTTTGTTTCTTCTCCACCAAAGGACCTTCTCCTCAGGAGGAGACTGAGTTGCAGAGGAGCACTGATGTCATTTCACATCCTTGTGGGCTTCTCAAAATCCTTTGGCCAGCTGCATGTGGGCCCTGGGCCGTATGTTGGGCAGACCTGCTATAAAAAGCCAGTATGGTGTAGTAGTTTGAACATTGGACTATGACCCTAAAGACCAGGATTTGAATCCCTGCAAGTCCACACTCTCAGTGTCAGAAGGCAAAGGCAAATCCCTTCTGAACAAATCTTGCCAAGAAAGTCCTATGATAGATTTGTCATCCTAAGTCGCAAACAACTTTGAAGGCATACAACATCAACAATAGAAACAAGTAAGAAAACCAGCATGGTGCAGTCATCTGAGTGTTGGACTAAGAAACTGA
>NC_056522.1:184680306-184689742 GCF_019175285.1 Sceloporus undulatus
AAAGAGTTCATTTGATATCTTTATTTCAGTGTGTTGCTTCATGCTATAAATATTTGGTGAGTGGGTTTTGCTAAGTTTGTGAGTGCTCCACCTAAATTTAGATCAAGTTAATATTTGCTTAGCAGTTAAAGTATTCTCTGCTCCATTGAACATATGCTGTATTGCTGTACAAAAATTTAAAATAATAACTTCAAGGCAAATATGTTTTATTTGCTGAGTAGACTTTTAGTCATGCATTGCATAATTCACACTGCTGAAGATCTGAAGGAAGAACCTATGCCCAACACTGAATGTATATGATAATCTATTGATTAGGAACTACATACTACTGTTGTTCCACACAATCAGCAGCTGAACACATACAACTTTACTCCACATCATCAAGAGGGGTGTCATCAACTGAAGGGTTCCTCTTCTTATCTACCATCTAACAAATGAAAGTCTTGGGTTGAAGCCGGGAGGAGCAATGTTGTTTGGGCCAGCTTTTGGAACATCTTGGCCTAGAAAGACACTTTATTCAGGCATTATAAAAGGGTTAAACTAAACATATAGGGCAGTAGTGTGGACTGCCCCTCCTCCAGGAACCTTTTTGGTCACACATAGAGTGCCAGCCTAAAAAGAAGCCCTTGTTCTACAAATGGGTACTTTCCATGTGATTTCCAATCTTGGTTTTTCAGGTTGTTCTCTTCAGATTGTCACTCTCATGAGCAATTTCATGGAGAGCCATGGTCTAGAGGGCTGGTGTCAGTGTGCTCCCCCTCATCATATTGTCAGTTTAACTCTACTATAAATGACTGAATATAGCTAAGCATCCTAGGTGCGGTGGATCTGGAATTTTGATTTGAGTAGAACATCAAGTTGTAACATCTCCATAGGGCTTTGGGGTTTGTTAACTAGGTGGCAGAAAAAAATTGATCACATTTTTCAAAGTGTGCCCACCCTCAAGGGTAACAGATGTGCTCTGAGTATATATTTGCTGCATGAGAAATTTCAAATTTCTAGAATGGTGTGCTCTGAAATCACTTCCATCAACCTTAAAATGTCTGTCTTAACCCCAGCTCACCCTTTCAATGTTTGCTAACCCTGTCCTTTTATTCCTATCTCCTTGCTATACGTTATTCAAATACCTCAGTTGCTAAATTATCTAAAATGATAAATTGACTTAGAAGAGCAGAGTTCGGATTGTTACCAGTTCTGATGAATCAGCCATTCACCTTTAAATAGTACTACATTAGGCAAATGGATCTACATTCTTCTTCCATTCTGCTTTGACAGTGTATTGTTTTTCCTTCCCTAGAAGAATATATTCTTATGCATAAGATGGAAGGTGAAGGAGAGCTTCTTCAAAGTCAGGGAACAGCTTTGTATGAACAAATATTCTAGGTGTCTCAATCTGATGGCATCCAAAGTGCATCGGTATGTGAAAGGTAATGACAAGTACACAGAGAGCCAGCATGGCATAGTGGTTTGAGTGTTGAACTACAACTCTGGAAAACAGAGTTTGATTCACACTTAGCCGTGAGACCCCATGGGTGACCTTGGGGAAGTCACATGCTCTCAGCCTCAGGGGAAGGCAATGGCAAACCTTGCTAAGAAATTGCCATGATAAGTTCACCTTAGGGTCGTCGTAAGTCAGAAATGACTTGAAGGCACACAACACACAACACACACATGATAATAGCACACAAAGAACTCATTTGCAAGAGTTATGCTGACATGAAAGTGTGAAAATAACCAGCCACTCTTAAGATTCTCGTGACTCACTTGTTCATTACACCTTCACTGTCTCCTGCACATCCATATCTAATAGAACTATAGCTCTATGTGCTTCTGTTTTCATTTATTTAAAAGGTCACTCATGTTTCAGACACCCGTGTTTTCTGTTTTGCAGAGAGGCTGCATTTACAACTGATTCTCTAACAGATTCTGATAAAGCAGGGTGTGAGGGGCTGCTTATATGCATAAGCAATGGATATTACCTTCCTGAGGCCATTGTGACCTTGTCGTGATTCCACCTACCTGGAGGACAGAATCTAGCCATTGTATCCTTTTGCTGATGTTGCCTATCCAAAGATGACAAGCTGTCCATTGTGACCTCTTGCTGCTACTGCCTGTCTGAAGGAGCCTGGCTATTCTATCAATATAGCAACGTTTTACTGAAGGAGAGACACAGGCTACTGTTTCTGGTCTGCTCATGTTGAAGATGCCTGCTCAGAGGAGACAGACTAGCCATTGTAAACTCATGCTAATGTTCTCTTGAAGTGGTGAAGCTGACCATTGTGATCTCATGCTGATGTCATTCACCTGCCATGTTCACCTCTTGCTGCCTGAATGGGAGACACTGGCTAGTCTAACATCTTGCTGATGTGCTTTCTTGAAGGGGGAAAGACTGGCCATCATGAGCTTGAATTGATGGTATCATTCATAAAGAAAAAGACTAGTTATTCCAATATCCTGCTGATGTTTCTTACCTAAGGATAAATAACTTGCCAGTTTGTCCTTATTCTGTTTCTGCCCATCTGAAGGATATTGCGGCCATTGTGACCTTGTGTTTGTGCTACTTACCTAAAGGAAAGAGTCTGATCTCATGCTGATATCACCTGCCTGAGCATGAAATAAAAATGTCTTGGACTGACCTGGTGAGCATGACAAATAAATAGAGTCCCCCTGCCCCCCCCCCCAACTAAAACTGCAGAAGTGGATGACACCTTTCGTTTTCTTCAGCTGCATGTTTGGGAGGATGGCTGGCAGTTATTTAGGGATGGAGAGGAATTTCAATAAACAAAATTAGCAACTTTGAACTTCCCAAAACCTGTTGTGAGGATGTTTGAGAATCACCTAGTTCCTTAATGCCTGGTTCTAACCAGTCCTTGGAACCAAAGCAATATAGAATTGATAGCTTGAGAAATCACTTGTTCTTCCTTAACATAGCGAGCCACTAAATTACCCATTACAGCCTCTGGCAGTGATGTGCAAGTACAGTAGGTGTCAGGGGTTGCCCACACTGCTCTTTTCCCCTGTTCCTGGCACAGTTCATCCTAGCAGGTCATAGATACTTCCCTGTTTGAGTAGCAAGTACATCACACTGTTCATAGAACAACGTGCTATCCAAGTGTTTTATGCCTCTGAGGTCTTGAATGTTGTTATCTGGAGGTGAGATGTGCCTGACATTTGACATCACAGGCTAGTAAGGCTCCCATCTGCCCTTTCTCAAACATTGTTGACTGGAAGCACTCAAAGCACCAGACCAGTGTATGTGTGTCATAGTGTTCATACAGCAGTGGAGAAGTTTACGTGTTGCTCACCTTCTAGAACAGTGGCCCTCCGGTGTTTTGGACTTCAGCTCTCCGAAGGCCTAGCCAGCTTGGTCAACAGTCACGAATCTTGGGAGCTGAGGTCCAAAACATCTGGAGGTCCAAAGTTTGAGTACTACTGTTTTAGAATGTTTGGTGGAGTGTATATGTTTCTCTGGAGAGCAAGAGATATGTACTTCTTAATCACAAGTTTGGCTATGACTAGCAAGGGCAGCTGAAAATAGTAGGTCCCTGGTCAGATTACATCTTCTGATGCTAACTAGCATCAGCTCATACATTCATTGGGAACTATTCTGGTGCTAGACAGCTGATTCATTGGGTTCAGTTGTAAATCACTCTTATTCACTCTGAGCAACTATGAACTGTTGGAGATGTAAATCATCAAAAAAAGGGAGTGTGTTTAAAATGGCATGTATGAACATATGTGAATGTCCTCTAGTCTGAGCACCTTCTTCAGGAACACAGAATAATTCCCTTTGGCAGTAAATGCTGGTAATGAGATCATTGCTGTTTATGAGGAAGACCATGTATGCTATTAAAAAATGTTCGGGTCTATGAATGCTACAACCAACGATTGCAATTGATGTGGCCATAGGCAGTTGCAGTACATAGCATATATAATTCATAGCTAGAGACCCTGGAGGACCTTCAGTCTGTTCCTAGTTAAACAACTGAAGTTGGTGTCTCAGAGGTCACTGGAAGTCTGAGCATCCCTAGAGAGAGTGAGATGAGCTGGCAGAGCATGAGGCAGCTTTACCTTTTTAGCTTCACATATATTGATTGCAGTTATATTATGCCTGTAGGAGGTAAACTAATACAACAGGAATACCGGGAGAATAAAGGCCTCTGCTTAACATGAGAAAATGGATAGCAGCCAGATCAAGTCAGTCATACTGAGAGTCAGCCTACTAAAATCAATGGGACATAAGTCAGCCATTACTAATTTAAATGCCTGTCATTTTGATGGGTGTGCTGTAAGAGTAATTCTGGATCCAACACAAAGATATTTTCATATAGGTCACTATGAGACCTTTGCTTCTGGAGAGGGAAAAAGTGAAAAGAAAAATAGTCTGAGATCATTGTAGCTGGCTGAGACTGGTGCTAGAAAAACTGATATAGGCCAGTTTTAGAAAGTGTGTATTCTTAGAGGAATTCAGGGATGAAGATGGAAAGGCAAGAAATTCTTGGTGCACTTGAAGTCCATTTTCTTAAATACAGGCAAGCAAGCAGTGAATATGCAGTCTCTTAAACTGTATACTTTTATATTATTTCATACCTTTTTTCCCAACGAGTTCAAGGTGGCATACAAGGATCTCTTCCTCACAACTGGCAAAGCTGAGAGATGGTAACTGATCCAAGCTTATCATTGTGAATGTCATGGCTCAATGGAGGATAGAACCTTGATCTCTGAACACCCAACCCAGAACTCTAACACTATGGCAACACTGGTTCTCTGGTTTCCAGAGAATAATGAATGAGAACAGTTGCTTAGTTGGCAACCCAATGTTGTACATATCTACTGTGGATTAATTCACCTTGTCTTCATTCCAACTGACTCTCTGGTAAGTTGGAATAAAGAGTCCGGCCTTCACGTCTGCTTTCTTGTGGGGAAGCCAACTATCTAAACATTTGCTCAAGAAACTTGAAAACAGAAGTTGAACAGTTCAAGGGTTTCTCCATTACTTCCTCGGGGTACACTGAACTAACGCTTTCAAAAGTGTCAGTGCCTAAATGTGTTTTTATAGCTATTACCTCCCACACAATGCCCAGGGAGGGAGAGATGTGAGAGAAGCATTTGAGAGTAGAAATGGGAATGATAGGTGATGCTGTGTAGAGGGAGAAGAAAAAGGGAGAAGACAGCTCGAAGTTCTTTAAGGTGCGAGTGAAAAGACATATTACATATTAGCTAAATGTAGGAAGGGAGTGACAGTGAACAGACTTTCTCTGCTCATTTTTTGTACTGAAATATTAACACACACACTCCCACATCCCTCTGCTCATTTTTTCCCTTTTTGCCTCATATTATGTATAACTTAATGTGAACACTTCGGGGACAGGATCCATCTGCTGCTTATATCTGCTGTGCCCTGCTATGTTTGTGTGCAGGAGTGCTCAAATCTCAGAATGGTGCTTTTTTAAAAGAACTAATTACATTACACATTACTGTGATCATCCAATGGGTTGCTGTTTGCCACTCTTCCTGCAATTGAGAAAGTAACTCGCTATTTTATTTATTTATATCCTACTTGTCTCCCAAGCCAGCTTATACAGCACATTAGAACAAAATAGCTAAAACAATCTGTAAAACAAATTTTAAAAAACAACATATATCGGATTAAAAACATTCATTTAGATCAGCTGAAGGACATTAAAACTATTCCACTTGTCTACTCATTACAGCCATATCCACAGTTTCAACCATGCATGGCTTTATTTTATTTTTTAAAATATATATATAAATTCCAAAAAGCAAAGCATGATTTTACCATTTTATATAAGAGATCCTGTTTTACTACACTACTGTATTTAATGAGATTTGAGCATCCATGAATTTTGATATCCACAGGGTGCTGGAACCAAGCCCCAGTGAATACCAAGGCCCCACTGTACTAACACATTACAGCTACTGTGACTATTGTCCTTTGAAAAATTGAGAAAAATGTTCTTTGCTTCCCCCCAAACTCTGATAATCACATATCTGAGTGGACTGCCCTGCCTGGATTCCTCCTCCATGCTCACCCACACAAACACTGCACCTACACACAGTACTCACTCATTGAGTCCTTCTCCTCCCATCTCCCACTGTCCCCAAAACTGATCAAAATCTCATACTTGAACCAGCCTAAAGAACACTTTATTTCCCTATAAATTCTCTCATATCTCTCATGCCAACCCAGCCAGACCAAGAGCCACTGTCTAGAGCAGCCAGCTTGGTAAGACAACCCTTCTCTCACACTGCACTGACTTTCTTTCCAGAAATGACCACATTCTCTTTCATTGGGGGAGGCAGAAAAAGATGGCTTACTTCAAATTAACTTGAGTCTCAAGTAGAACTCATCTTTTCAGTGTTTTGTCCTCCTGCTCCTCTCTCTCTCTCTCTCTCCCTGCTCTCTCTCTCTTGTTGTCCTCCCTACTCTTTGCTACACAACACCCCACAAAGGAAGACCACAAGGATAGTGGCCTCCTTTTAGACTGAGATTGAGCCAGGGCACCCCCAATAATGTTTAACAGTCTGGAACCCCATTGTGTTACTCTGAAAAGTAATGAATTATATGCTAGCCATTTTAAGCAAAAAAAGAAATACAGTTCCAGCTTATAAGTGCAAAAAGTAACTAGTCACCAAAGCAACTCACCACAAGTAGCACATTACCCCCAAGGTCTAAGTCGGCTAAGTAGGGTAGCTTAAATGATTTTTTTCTGAGATGAAGAACAAGATGACATCATATCCCATATATACAGATGTTGTTTGGACAGGTTGAAGATTTGTCAAGATTTGGGGAAGAAGGTTAGTTTATGCCAGAACAGGCTGTATGGCATACACTCTTTGGTCCTCCAGCAGAGAAGCAAGCCAAGAAGCTGCCATATAGCTGTCCTTCATGGGATGACACTGATATCAGTAATGTCAATAAGAGTGCTTAAAATGCCTGGGGAAATGTCTGCACTAGCAACACTTTGTTCTTGTTGCTCATTTTCTTATAGTTTTCCTCTTCAGCGTTTAATGTTTGTGTTCTCTTATTCCTCTCTTCTGGGCCACCCCTCTCGGTTAAAATCTGTTCCCTGTCCCCTCCACCTGCATTTCTGTATCATCTGAGTCCCAGTCCTGGGAAAAGAGTGGGGTACAAACAAACAAACAAACAAACAAATCTAACCTGATGAAGATTTCCAGAGAAATCAAAATCTTATATGCTTTTGTGGAATTTTGTCCTGGTCTAAATCCATGCCCAGCCATGGAGGCCCACTGGCGACCTGTGCTCCAACTGTCTCATTTTGGCAGGGACAGTCCTAATTTATCCTTTGTTGTCCTACTTTTTCAACTGATGTTAAGGTTCCTCTCTTCTCCCACTTTCTCCCTTTGTCCTCAGCTTACTTCAGCTGTAGTTTTTTGTGAGTTTTTTGGGCTATGTGGCCATGTTCTAGAAAAGTTTCTTCCTGACGTTTCGGCAGCAGCTGTGGCTGGTATCTGAAGATCTGAAGGCATCTGAATTTCTCTGAAAACGTTTTCTAGAACATGGCCACATAGCCTGAAAAACCCACTAAAAACTATGAATGCGGGCCATGAAAGCCTTCGACTTCACATTACTTCAGCTGAATTAAAAATTGTTTTATCATAAATCACCATGAATTTGCATGGCTTTTGGCAAGGGACCACACAAAAAACACCATCAAATAAATGCTTACATTGGTGTCTAGAGGAAAATAAACTAGAGACAGATCTGAGAATTGTTAGCAGCTCCATGGCAGAAACACATTGATCCGAGGCATGGAGTCTTATGGATCCTCATGAGTCCGTCTTCATAGATAAGTAGCAACAAAGCATAGATCACTTCTGTGTCCATGAATGCATTTTGTGATTAAATTGTGGCTTTGGTAATATCCTGTGTACATAATCCACAGACCATAGCAATTTTGAGAAGTCTGCTTCTGAAGAAACTGGTAGTGGAGGGATGTGGAACATGTAGCCCACTAGCCCTTTTTGAATTGCAACTCCCATGACCCTTCACCATTGGTTATTTTGAAAAGACCTGATAGAAGTGGCAGTCCAACAGCATCAGAGAGAGTGACACTTTTTAGTTTCCCAAACCATAGAAATAGACATTGCTGGCTATCCAGAGAAAAAGGTCTGTTCCTGCAGATCTACAAGCAAACTGATATAATTTATTACACAAGTAGTTTTAAATGTGTGCTGGTTTAGTTCTCTTCCCCACTACCCATTTTCAGTCCTTGAAGTACATTGTGGGATTTCTCTCTCACACACACTGACTATGTTGAAATGCCAAACATGTCTGGGTTTCTAAATAATGTTGCAGAAGTTAAGTGATGCTCAATATATGCTTGCTTGCCACCAACTCTCTTTAAAAGCTTGCCCTTCATTAGTGCTGAGGATCCAGCTGGTATGCACTGTCTGTCTCTCCAGACTACACATTGGAGCAGTCAGCCCAAGCTGTTGCAAGAGCATGATAAGCTTAATGAGTGTCAGAGAAGGAGTTCAGGGGATTTTGCTGGAACCTCTGATGCAACCTCCTGACAGGGGTTCTGTTGCAATTAAATAGAAGATATATTTTATTTACAATGGAATCCCAGGATGTGCTCTTGCAGAAGGATGAAAAACAGGAATGATGTACACCTTTCTCCCACCTACTCAGCCCAATTATTGTCAGACTGTTCAAAGGGAATCTGGACCCATGTTGAGCATCAACCCTGGCGAGGGAGAAGTGTGAAAAATCCTGCAGCCCACAAAGTTGGCAACCGTGCCTTCGTCTGCACTTACTCAGAAATACAGTGTTTATGTTGCTGCTGCTGATCCATCTGTGATGGTTAAAATGTGAGCCTATTTAAGTCTATGGTGTTTTGAGAGACATAAATAAAACGCCTGCTCTTTCTCTCTTTTCTCTTTTTTGAAACATGCCTGTCTGTTTCCTTAAGGTAGGCTTCTGATGTCTGATTTGGAAGAGGAATTGCATTGGAGAAGCACTGCAAGAGAACTAAAAGTAAGGGAATTTACATAGTCAATTGAATAATTAAATACAAGAACCCTGGGACCTAATCACACTGAAGAATTAAAGCATTATTATTCCATTTTAACTGCCATGGTTCTATTCTATGGAATCCTGGAATTGGCACTTTCGGCAGGAGCCTGTAAATCCTCTGCCAGAAAGTTCTTCTAGTGCTTCTCACCAAACTACAAACCCAGGATTCCATTGGATGGAGTCATGGCAGTTAAAGTGGAATAACAGCACTTTAATTGTGTAGTGTGAACAGGTCCTTGGTTGGATGTATCCCTAAGCATTGGGAGGCCTGATAAACCACTCCACAAAACTAGGTGAAATTCACATGCTGACTCCTTCAATCCATCTAGCCTATCACTATCTTCTCTTTGTCTCTCACAACACTTTCAGCCAAAG